>NC_060141.1:254543463-254843463 GCF_021461385.2 Schistocerca piceifrons | reverse complement strand
AGATGTTTATTCCAAAGTGAACTTGATATCCACGCTCGCTGGTGACGTGCGGTTAACCTCACACCAATAGTGATCGTTGTACTTATTGAAGACACCCTGACGAATGAATGCTACTTCATCTGATCATATCGTTGGCTTCCTGTTGTTGTTGGAAGGATTCACAGAATTGCATCCACCGATGGCGATCTGCGGGTTACAGGTGTTGCGTGCAAGCATAATGACACGGGTGCAGCTCATGCTCATCAGCACGATAACGACTGTGCATTGCGAGACACGCAGCTGCCTTGCTACGCTGAGTGTGCTTCGCTGAGGGTCTTGGTGTATGACCTCCAGAATAGCCTCCTCAGTAGCTGGAGTACGGCGAGTCCGTGGACGACCTCTGTCACGCGATGGAGGAAGGAGTGAACCTGACTCGCGAAGGCACAACCCCAGACGACGTCTGGTTGGCGTCAACGAGGATATCTAGCAGTATATTCACGAGTGGCAATACTAACTCAGTTATCAGATGCACGAAGGACCAGAAGCATAACCACATATTCACCGTTTTGTGTATGCCATGCCTCTGTCACACTGGTTTAGCGGTTTACAATGAGAAAATGCGATACGTGTACGCATATACATTGGAGTCTGTCACGGGTGTTTTATTCCGCTCGCAACCAGTCCACGTCTGGTGGACAGCGCATACAGTATAAACCCGCCGTCAGTCCTGCGCGCTGTTCCACCTAAAGCGCGTTACCCCACTGCCAGATATTGCTCAGCCTGATTAATCTCGACACTGCTAATTGTGGAAGTTCGGTTTCGAAATACACTCTTTCCCTAACGGTAATATAGACGTGATGCTTCCACAATCCCATCGATAGAATAATAATAATAATAATGCATTGAGGTACATACTAAACAGCATGCGATTACTAGAGTCAATGCTGATAGGCATAATTAGTGGGACCTAGGTGATAACACTTACAAATAGTAACCGAGATTGGACATTATTCGCAAAGCACGTTGCCGACTGGCAAAGTAAGGCCCAAACGAAATGTAATGCATCTGAACGAGGCAAGAATAATATTTGCTACTAATCTATGGGACCATTGGAGGAGGATACAGAGGAAACAGGTCTCGCATCTAGTAGATGAAGTGGTGCGAATAAATTCACGCCCACGTCGTGGAAAGGGCTTATCTCATAACTGGCCAATCTTTCATTTCTACTATTGTAGCATGTAAGTGCTAATGTTTTCTAGAGGACCCACTGCAATCACTGTTGGCGGATTAATATGCCACTACCTGGACTACATTTACCATATAAAAAACATATGCCTCAAACCAGGATCGAACCATCGACCCCTGCAGGTTAACCCAAAACTCTGTGCACTGCACCAACTCTACAGTACGACTAGAATGTGCTGACAGAGGTAGTTACCGTACATGTGGTTACAGTGTTGCCAAGATTGCCACTCTTTAACGTCCTTTTCCTGCCGGATGTACGCACCAGGCGAAATTTTGTGACAGACCTTTTTCTATCGATGGAACGTGAGGAGTCGCGTTACGAAGCAACTCCTCACATGCCGAGAGTCCAGCGGAAGTGTATTATATGAATGACTTACGATGTGCTAACTTGTGGCAGACTTCTAGCTTAGTGTATCTTTGTTTCGCTGAAGGAGAACTGAAGCTCCGTGTAATTTTTCTTACTTCAGTATATAGTCAAAACAGCTGAAAAATGTTCATGCCGGAGCATAAGAATGGCAAATACTTTGATCTTTAAAAGACTGCGGCAGAAACGTGGAGTACCAGCTGCCTTAATCCTCACTGCGCTTTCCTCACCGAAAATTTTGTCTTACGAACTTATTCATGCTCTTTCAATACAAAACATTCTAAATCCCTTTCCCCAGTCTCTCTCTGTAGTTGAGCCTTAGCATCTGTCACTGCCACTGTTAGGCCTTTATATGCCCTCCCTCACACTGTGTTCTTTTGTCCCCGATTGACACTTTCTTCGGTCCATGTCTCTCACTGTCACAATCTTCATTCTTTCTCTCGATTCTCCTTAACAAAGTGCCACTTTCAATGCCTCTCGGTTCCATTGTCATTGTTTTTGTCCCCTTCATTTTCTCTACTATTTCACCTCTCTCTTTTCTTCTGGTTTACAGTCTGCTGTCTTTCTATGCTACCACCATTGTCTCCTCTCCACACATGTCCTTGAGGAGCGCCGACTCCTACACTGGGAAACTTTAACTTGTGGGTGTACGGCATGGGGGAAATTGGGAAAATATTTTCACATTTTTTCTACTGGAATCTTTTAAAGAGGACATATTCGCTTATTTTCAGATTCCAACAGGAGCATTTCTCTGCTGGTTCGCTTCTTTGAGACATAAAAGCAACCAATACGTACGCATAATATGAGGTTAACATAGCATCGTCTCCCACCCAATTCAACTTCACTTTACACTACTTTTCAGAAAATGCACAACATTTTTAGGCTACACCTACAGCATACCAAAAATTGCGGTGGTTGATTAGCAGGTAGAAAACATTTCGTATCAAAAAATAAATTTTTGTAATGTTTTTGTGCTGCCAGGTAGCACCATCGAATAAACTGTAGGCCAAGATAGCTTGTAAACTGGCCATTTTAGAGAGACAGCAAATCATAAAATTTTATTAGTGAGAAAATGCTGACTATAAACATAGTTTGTTGGTCTCCGTATTCTTGCAATGAGCCCGGAACCCTTCCCATATGTTCACCATGTCAGTTAAAACTACGAGGTTCATTCAGTACTTAAAGAGACAAGTTGGTCTGGGGAAAAACCTGGGATGAGCCCTGATCAGCTGATGCACCAACATTGTTTTGTTTATAACCTCAAAAATACAAATGTTCTCTTTAGTTGAACATTGTTCTGCTATACTTTTTTATTTGCTAAGGGCGAGCAACCAGTGAATGTATTCTGTAGAATGTCTAAAGTTTATGGTGAAGGTTGGATGAATAGTGCAAGTTTTTACAGGTGAGTAGAGCAGTTCAAAAATAGTCGCGACTCAGTGACTGACGAATACCGTTCTGGCCGCCCAGTTGCATTTTCAACTCCCTGACTTGAAGTCGAATTGATGACATTATTCATGCCTACCGCCGTGTGACTGTGGAAATGGTAGTTGACAAGGTTCAAGATAGTACTGCTACAGTTCATAACATTATCTGTAACAAGCTGAATTACCGCAAAACATGTGCAACATGTGTCCCAAAGGAGTTGACGCGGTTACACAAAGAAACAAGGTTGAGAGTGTGCATAGAGCTAAAGGAACGTTATGAAAGAGAAGGTGAGCACTTCCTCAACAAAATTGTAATTTGTGATGAAACTTGTGTTCAATATTATGAGCCAGAATCAAAAAGACAAAGCATGGAGTGGAAGCACACCAACTACCCTGTCAATAAAATATTAAAAAACTCAAGCGTCTGCAGGTAAAGTCATGTTGACGGTGTTTTGGGATGCTGAAGGTGAAGTTTTTTGTGATTATCTCAAACAGCAGCGGACAATGAACAGCCAACACTACTCGGATTTGCTTTTAAACAAGGTGAAGCCAGCCATGAGAGAGATACGTCGTGGATCTCAGAGGAAAGGCGTGATTCTCCAGCACGACAATGCACGTCCTCATATTGCTCAACTAACCCGTAAAACCGTCGACAAAATGGGCTGGGAAATACTGCCTCATCCCCCTTACAGTCCTGATATAGCACCTAGTGATTTCCATATGTTTGGTGCGCTGATGGAGACATTACGTGAGAAAAGGTTCCTGGACAATGAGGACGTGAAAAATTTTGTGGTAAATTGTTTCAAACATGAAAAAGCTTGTAGCCTGTTGGGACAAGTGCAAAATGTTCAAGGGGACTTTATTAAAAAGCAGAAAAAGTATTGTTTTGTAAAAGTAAGCGTTTTTTTTTCTCCAGACCAATCTGTCCCTTTAAATTCTTGAATGACCCTCGTACATTTACACCTCAGATTGTATATTTATTTGCATCTTTTACGTGCGTAAATACGGTAGATGAACTTTGTAAGTAGGCTGTTTAGGCTCTTATATTGGTAACGCGACGTAGCGCTCTGTATGAAAATCACTGGCTGTGCTGTGTGAAGTCTGTGGCTAGTTTGCATTGTTGTCTGCCATTGTAGTGTTCGGCAGCTGGATGTTAACAACGCGTAGCGTTGCGCAGTTGGAGGTGAGCCCCCAGCAGTGGTGGATGTGGGGAGAGAGATGGCAGAGTTTTGAAATTTGTAAGACTCGATGTCATGAACTGCTATATATATTATGACTATTAAGGTAAACACATTGTTTGTTCCCTATTAAAATCTTTCATTTGCTAACTATGCCTATCAGTAGTTAGTGCCTTCCGTAGTTTGAATCTTTTATTTAGCTGGCAGTAGTGGCGCTCGCTGTATTGCAGTAGTTCGAGTAACGAAGATTTTTGTGAGGTAAGTGATTTGTGAAAGGTACAGGTTAATGTTAGTCAGGGCCATTCTTTTGTAGGGATTATTGAAAGTCAGATTGCGTTGCGCTAAAAAATATTGTGTGTCAGTTTAAGCACAGTCATGTATAATTTTTCAAAGGGGACGTTTCATATGTCGACCCTTAGCCGAGGATACCTCATTGGAATCTACTGATTTTTTCTTGTAGTTTGTGTAATTAGTGTACCTTTTGTTTATTGCTAGCGCGTAATTATAGAGAGAATTTCCTTTGTAGTTGCAGTCTTTCATTGTTGTACAGTAAAACAGGTGTGGCATGCATGTAAATTTGCACCAAGTATTTCGCAGCTGTGCTTGCAATTAACTAGATATTATTTTCAGTGCTATGTTAATGAGTTCTCTTATTTTTGCTCTTCAAATTGTGTATTTCTGTGTAGTCGTGTGAAATATTGTGACAATAATGGAGTGTGAAAAACGTAATACTAGGCTGCAAAGTAAACTAAGAAATGACAGTGAAGACGAAAGCTGTGTGTTAGCGCCATCGTGTAATAAATCTACTAATGTTCAACATAGTAATTTGGTAATTGTGCATAGGGAAATTGAGCGGGCGGCAAACAATGGCGTAGGCAGTGAAACAATTAGTGAACAGGGAAGCATTATCGATCGATCGGTCGGCAACAGCCCGCCTGAGGAGTCCGAAATGACAGGACACAATCTCGCAAATAGTGTAGATTCAGGTTTTGCGTCCTCACCGTTTTCTCAAATAAATCAAGACACATTTTCTGCTTTTCATAATGCGAATATTGCCGGTTCAAATGCACTGCCGAATAGCACTGAGGAACATGTTTCAGACACCAGTGCACTGTTATTACAATTAATGCAACAAATGGGACAAAGGCTACAAAAGTTAGACACAATGGAACAAAATCTTCGGAAGTTAGACACCACACTTGAACAAACACGTGAAGATTTAACTACTGAGTTACATAACATTGAATCGAAATGTCAAAAAGTCTGTAATGACGTAAAAACACAAATTTGTGAGCATTTTCAACCTATTTTTTCGCGGCATGAAAATGCATTACAGAATCACGAAGCAGCCATAAAAGAACTGCAAACCATTGTTCATGAAAATCATGAGACCTTGTGGGCTAAAATTGACTCAGTTGCATCTACTGATTCGGTTACGCAACTTGCAAAAACTCAGGAAAACTTAAAGGACACAGTAGATACAATTTCGACACAGATGGACACTCTGAAACTTGGTTCAGAAAAACACACAGAGGAAATAATTTCACTATCGGATAAAGTAGCCGAACTTCCAGATCAGTTCACTAACTTATTTACAAAAAATTTAGATGATGATCTGAATGACACAAGACCTGTAGCCATCACCGACACAGAAGTGTATGAACAAATTAAGAAATTCAAACAAAATCAGAATCAAATTAATACGCAACACAAAAGAGAAATACGGGAAGTACAAGATCAGTTGGCACAAGTAATACAAAAATTACATATTTCAGAGGACACTCGCGCTCCAACACGGGAAGAGGGACTTAGAAATACGGAACAACCACAAAATAATAACACTGGACACTTCGGAAATTAGGAAAGAAATTGGCAAGGCACACCGAATTTTGAGATGGAACCGCCGAAACGACGTAACAATGACCGACATGTGACTCGCCGACAGGATGATTTTGACTATAAGCTGTTCATTACTACACGTAAATTCAAAACATTTAAGAATTCTGGCAACGACATTCATCCACAAGCATGGCTCCATCAATTCTCTCATTGTTTTCCTCCCAACTGGTCGTTAGAGCACAGATTAGAATTTATGTGTGGCTACTTAGAGAATGAACCAGCTGTAAGAACGCGATCGGTCATTCACGATTGCCACAGTGAAGGAGAATTTTACCATGCCTTCCTCTCAGCATATTGGTCTCAAGCTACACAAGACCGAGTAAAACATAGCATCATGATGATGAAACACTTTGAACAATCTGAATTTTCCAGTCTTGTCAAATATTTTGAAGACATGTTGCATAAGAATCAATATCTTTCAAACCCATACAGCCATTCAGAACTCATCCGCATTTGCTTAATGCAATTGCCTGAACATTTAAGAAATATTATTTTGGCAGGACGTTGCAAAGACGACATTGAAGCTTTTCAGGGACTCTTACAAGAATTAGCAATTGACACAGACAGTTGCGGGATGTGAAAACAGGAAAACAATCACTACAGGTCACATCCTTCATAATTCCGTGACGACAGAAACAATAACTGGACCTGACAAGTCTATTCTTACCACGCAAATCGCGACCAAAACAGACACCACCCATATGACAACCACTGGCAGAGTAATAACAGTTACAGAGAAAGATCGCACTTCCGTAAATATGAATATGACAGAGATAACCATAGAAACAGACAATATGGAAACCAAAACAATTATTATCAAGGGAGACAGAATAACTTCAGACGCAACAGTCCACCACGCAGTTACGATTCCGGAAGAAATTCTCCACTACATGACCGACAAACAAGAAACTATCTAAACTACCGACAAAACGACAGACCTGAACTCCATCAGAACTGGCGAGCTTCAAACAGGGCAGGGCCTTCTCGTCAAGATGAATTTGTAGAAGTTACGTCTCCTACTCCCAATAACGACGCACGCCAACAAAGAGTTAGCAGACAATGACTCGCACCGCAGGCAGCCACGTGCGCCGGCTGGCTCAGAGAAAAATAACATAGACGCTAACATTGAGAAAAATTCCAGTATTCTTTACCGACGTATACCGCATGATAATTGCATTGAAGTTGAAACTCTGCGTACTGTGAAGAGTAAAGGATTGCACCACATTTCACATGTAAAACCGTTTATTGAAAGATAATCTGCTTTTTAACTTTGTCTTTGCCATATAACTTTTCACTTTACATCGCTAGTATGATTTGTCAGACTTAGAATCTGTTAACATGCAACAATGTTTGAAGTTAAATATCCAGTCAAGAACCAAGAGAACTTATTTAAACAGAAATTACCACTGCATTGTGATAGTGAACAGAAGACACAGTGTTACTGTGTGTGTACATTCTTGCTTGTTAGTTGCACGATTGCATAACGACTATAAGACTTACATACTTATAACATATACTGCTAATGAGATTTTAATGCAACATTTTGGTTTACTTGAAAAGACATTCCTTATTTGAAGTAGTTTTTGTGAGATTAAAGATGACTTAGTATTTGGTTTCTGTGACAGCTACACGATTTTATCACGACGCTAGTAGTGAGTGATAATTTACAATGTTGCTTTTGCGGTGTTTCTGTTTTATATCTGCACAGTTTTTCTGTATTATTCTGGAAAGTAAAACATGTTTTAGTAGTAACTTTTGTGGTATAGCAACATTGAGACAGCCTATTTCGTGGCACAACAATAAGTTACCGTACAGTACTTTCTTCATCACGCCAATAAACATAATAACTACGATATCTATACTCAAAGCATTTCACTTTTGTTTATCATGAGGTAAGTACATTGACTTCTGCAGAACTTAGCTTTCGGAGGACGATAATTACGACACTTCCACAGAGAATATGTTGCAACAAGATGCACAGTTTAGCGCTACAGTACACGTATGTGAGTGATTAATTTTATACTTAAAACATTTATTTTTAAAGATTTTTGAATTACAAAGAAAGTTTTCGTGATACATTTCATTCCATTGCTGTAATCTGTAACACCTGAGGGTATAATTACATTAATCCTCAGGGGGGTAATGCTTACTTTGTGTACCATGTGTTTGGCAGGCACAAGGAGCCCTAGCTAATATGGTATTTGCTTATACAACTTTACACATCGGTACCATATTTCTCTAACACACAAATTACACAGCTATCTGATCATTTAACTGAGAGAGACAAACTTTTTTACTACGGCAGTGACAGATGTTTATGTAATTACACCGTTGGATAACTTCACACTTACGAAATTGTATTTTGTCTGTACTTTGTGAACTGTTCATATTTTTTTGGAACCATTGTGATACTATGAGAGCTTTGAATGATATATTTGGTATGCGATCACGATTTTTTAAGTACGTTTGAGGTAGATGACACTATTGAAATGAACAGAGAGTTTTTTTAGGTTTGGAAATTATTTGAGGAAGCTACAACGATTTTGAGATTTGACTGAGGTGTTATGATGTTATTATTACGACGACGGTGTGTATTACGCTGTTGAGGTATGTTTATCATCAATAAGCTGATGCTATATGAGGAATTCGATTATGCTACGTATTTATTAAGATGAAATATTGAAGAAGTGTCGACGAGTATGTATATGTGTAATAAGGTAAGGAATAATGAGTAGTGGTTAGGAACTCTGATTTGTGGAAAAGGATGTTGCAAACCAAGAATCGTACTTTAAGAATTACGAAATGTGTAAATGTGTGAATGTATTATAATGCCAACGAAAATATTTTTGGACACTGTTATATTTATAGGATATTGTTTCTACATATTTGCAACGCAAATTCTGGAGCTGTGAAATTTTTATATGAGACTGTCACTGCTGTCGTAAATATTTCGGTAAGAAAGTTAAGTGACCTTCACATAATGCGTCGTGAGCGCCTAGCTGTGCCATCTGCCTGAAGAAAAAGCCATTAGGTGGAGAAATAAAAAAAGAGACCATTAACCTCGCTATTGACATTCCTTTCTAGAAAGCATCGCAAAAACGACCCAGTCGAACTTGAAAACATATGATTACACTGTGGAGCTCTTAATTTATGATATTTACTAAAATGCCTAATGACACGATGAGAAACATTTTGCATCTATTGTCTTTCTAGTTGAGAGATTTTTTCTACATCTGGAGACGACATTTGCCTAGTAAATGCCGTTTCATATGTTGCTTTATATATATATTTGCTCATTTCGTTTAATATCTAGTTTCTAGCTGCAATGCAGCATTGGTTAAAATAAAATTTAATAGATGTACTAATATAAATATTTTATGCCTACAGATCTAGTAAATAATTTTATGATCTATTCAAAAAACGAAGGAGCATAAAAAGACGTTTCCCTTCACAGGAATTGCATACGGAATTTTCTTTTCAACTGCTTGGTAATTTTTTTTGGTAGAATAACTTCTTGTGGTGCACCACTTTAATTACATAGACATTACGATATGAATATACATTTCCCTTGTCTGCATTGTTGTCTTTAGTGTAATATTTTTTTCTGCTTGACCTATGTCATGTTTAGATATAAGTTATTTCATTTGCTGCTGCTGTTTGCCAGGCATAGCGTTATTAAATTTCACTTTGTATTACTTTGTTAACCTAGTTTTAATACTGATTTATTTTTCTTGTTTGCTGCGCATTGCCTTATATTAGTTGTAATACTGCATTTGCTTTGCTAATTTATGCTGCCTGCTTTGCCATTTGTATTTTTTATCATTGCTGCTTGTGTTAATTGTTTTGTGCTGCTGCATTGCCTCGTTCCTTAGTTTAGCATCTGAGCTCAGTAGATTTAAGTTAGCTTAAGATGGGGTAGCCTATAAGAGAATGGGTTGCGATGAATTTGAAGAAATGCACTGAGAAGCTATACAAGAAAAGTACAGAAAACAGGTATAGATAGGACTTTAGGAAATAATGAAGAACGAAGGGAGATCTCTGAGAAGTAAAGAAAGTTTTGTTTGCAAAATACTGCAGTAAAACAAACCCTGTCCTTCCCTTGTGTTATCCCACTATGTGTTTGTGTACCCTTGTGTATTTATGTTCTTCCTGTCTTTATATGTTTATCTGATAAGACTTATGTAGTAGAATTGTCATAGTACTAAGGTACATCACTATGATGTGGAATACTGTTATCCTCAAATATAATTTGCATTAATAATATGTTATTCACTTTGTAAAGATGTTTAGACATTATTAATTCTGTTCTGATTCAATTCTCATGTGTGAAATTAATGTTTTGAAAACTATTCTCATTAATTTATTTATTTACTTATGTCATAATTCCTGTAACACTGATGTATATGTTATTTCGATTCTTTTGTAAAGCCTGTACTACAAACGTTATCTGTATTGTTATGTTCTTTAATGATGTATTTTGTACCTTTGTAATTGTATTCTTATGTTATAAAATTGTAATTGACACCAGTTCATCAAATTAAGTAATTTGTAAGTTCCATTTCACTGCACACGTTTCTGTTGGTCTTAGTATATGGACAATATGTGAGAAGTAGGGACTGTTAGTGTTTGCACGTGTGTTAATAATTCAGCAAGGGACTGGACAACAGCATTGCTGGTTCTAAGGACAATTCCAAACATTTTATGAGTGCACAAGTGGTGGTTATAGACTTGCTATATTATCCACAAGACTCTTCTATGTTGATTGTGCACCTGCACAGTCACAACAGATGGCTGCTGGCCATCTCTACAAGGACTACAGTGGGTCTGCATCTTTGATGACCCACCAATACCATTATTTCTACAAGGACTACAGTGGGTCTACACCTTTGCTGACTCACCAGTACCATTGTCTCTACAAGGACTGCAGTGGGTCTACATCTCTGGTGGCCCACCAATACCGTAATCTCTACCAGGATTACAGTGGGTTGGCTCTGTGATGACCTACCTACCAATACTCTTCAAAATTCGACTGACTCTGCTGTGGGTTTGCTCTGTTGTGGACCAATACCTGTCTGCATGTCAAGAGTCAGCACTGTCTTTCCGTTGGAAGGACAACACTACTTCTTCAAGATTGCATGGAAATCCACTACTTCCGTGTGCATTTTCTTTTACTGCTCAGACTTTGAGAAAAAAAAAACACTGCAATTTTACTGTGATGGATGATCAGGACTGTCTTTATGGACAGTGAGAAAATTTTAGCTTTTGACCAACATCGTATCAATAAGTGTGTGCATTTGATTTCTTTGTTAGTGTAATTGTGAAAAAAATTGTAACAAATATGTATTGGCCAGTGCCCAAAGAAAATTTGTAAAATTTTTTTTGGGGAGCATGGGGGCTATGTAAGTAGGCTGTTTAGGCTCTAATATTGGTAACGCGACGTAGCGCTCTGCATGAAAATCACTGGCTGTGCTCTGTGCCGTCTGTGGCTAGTTCGCATTGTTGTCTGCCATTGTAGTGTTCGGCAGCTGGATGTTAAAAGCGCGTAGCGTTGCGCAGTTGGAGGTGAGCCGCCAGCAGTGGTGGATGTGGGGAGAGAGATGGCAGAGTTTTGAAATTTGTAAGACTGGATGTCATGAACTGCTATATATATATTATGACTGTTAAGGTAAATACATTGTTTATTCTCTATTAAAATCTTTCATTTGCTAACTATGCCTATCAGTAGTTAGTTCCTTCAGTAGCTAGAATCTTTTATTTAGCTGGCAGTAGCGGCGCTCGCTATATTGCAGTAGTTCGAGTAACGAAGATTTTTGTGAGGTAAGTGATTTGTGAAAGGTATAGGTTAATGTTAGTCAGGGCCATTCTTTTGTAGGGATTATTGAAAGTCAGATTGCGTTGCGCTAAAAAATATTGTGTGTCAGTTTAAGCACAGTCATGTACAATTTTTGAAAGGGGACGTTTCATATGTCGACCCTTAGCCGAGGATACCTCATTGGAATCTATTGATTTTTTCTTGTAGTTTGTGTAATTAGTGTAGCTTTTGTTTATTGCTAGCGCGTAATTATAGAGAGAATTTCCTTTGTAGTTGCAGTCTTTCATTGTTGTACAGTAAAACAGGTAAAAATTCGGCGATATGCCACGAATAGAAACTACAAAAGAGGCCACCCACACGTTTGGTAATTTCGGTACTCAAAAACATGGTTTTTCGGGTATCTGCTGATATCGAAGAAACACTTTCGAAAACGGGAAAATGGCCTTCCTGCATAGATGTCTAAATGGTATACAGTAAAATCCGAGAAATTTTCTACAGTTCATTATTTAGATAATTGCTGTCCACTGTTCAAAGACGGCTAAAAATTGGTTTTTGCAATTTTCTGAATAACTACGGTATCTGAACCTCTGAATCTCAGTCAAGAATGATGGTATAGAATACACTTTTGAAATTATCCGAGAAAATCATTTTAAGAACATATAGTAAAAATTTTGACGCTTTTCCATGAACAGAAGTGATAGATGTAGCTGTCCGCTTCTATAAACTATCTAAGGTCCACCCTAGTCCACAGCTAATGCAAAAGAACTAATCGATATGCTCGGTGTTCCTATGGCGTGTCTGAACTTTGACACTGTACTGTAGGATAGTTACAGTATACTTCTTCCTCGGATTGGTGCTCAAATGGTCGCTAGGCCAAGGGCTGTATCCACCACTTCTCCCCTTGTTTCCGTGATCAATAGGATCCGATATATGCCAGCCTTAAAAATCGAGTTTTCACACGCAGCTTTTTCGAAGATGTTGGCAACGTGTACTGAGCAGAGTGATGGAGGCATACGGCTCACTTCAGTCCAGTCAATGTGCATGTAGTTTACGGTTTCCTTTCATCGAATATTGTATCAGGCCGCAGGCTTTTTTTAACTTGCGAAGTTCTTAGTTGGAAGGAAAAGTAAGTTAAGTCGTTCTTTGGGGGATTAAGTATGGATGTGTTGTGTTACTGGCCATCCTCATTAGTGTTTGGATCATATCGTCAAATGGGGTACGAGGGGATTTTGGGTGTTTATTGATATACTATATCAGATGCACAATGCTTTTTTTTTTACCTTCTTTTTTGTCTGACAGGTTTGATGCGGCTCACCACAAATTCAGTCATGTGCCAAACACTTCTGTTTAGAACATAACTTGCAAGCTAGGTCCTTAATTATTCGATGAATGTATTACGATCTCTCTCTTCATCTGTTCCCTTTTGTATATCTTAAGTTATTCCTTTATGTCCTAGAAGACGTCCAATCATCTCGTCGCAACTGCAGAGAACTTCGTCCTTACCAGTCTACCTAGTTTTGTACGTTCGTCAAATGATTCGATTCTCTTCTGTTCCGGTTTTCCTCCTTGCCCCGTCCATCGTGTTAGCTAGGTAGCTATTCTGATGTCAAATTTCTCACTGTCCTCATTTCTACTATTTCGCATTGCTTTCGTATTTTTCTATTTCCTCTCAGTCCACATTCTGTACACATTAGACCGTTTACTCCATTTAAGACATCCTGCGATTCTTCTTTACTGTCACTGAGGATAGAAATGTCATCAACGAACCTTATCATTGATATTCTTTCACCCTGAATTTTAACGCCACTCTTGATCCTTTTATTTATTTGCGTCATACCTCCTTCGAAGTATACACTGAACCGCAGGGGTGAAGTGCTTGGATTAAAAAGGGTGTCATACCCTTTTTAATCCGAACCCTTCGTTCTTGGCCTTCCAGTCCTATTTTTCCCTCTACGCTCTTGTGCATTACCCGTCATTCCCTATAGCTTGACCCTATTTCAAACATCTTACACCATTTGACATTATCGAACGCTTTTTCCGAGGTCAACAAATTTTATGAACGTGTTTTGATTTTACTTCAGGCTTGCTTCCATTATTAACCTCAACGCAAAATCTACCTCTCTCGTGCTCTTACTTTCCCAAAGGCAAACTCATCGTCGTCTAAAAGTTTCTCAGTTCTCTTCCCCGTTCTTTTCAATACGATTCTTGCCAGCAACTTGGATGCATGAGATGTTAAGCTATTTCTGCGAGAATTTTTGCATTTATCAGCGCTTGCTGTCTTCCGAAATGTGTGGATAATTCTTTTGCGAAAGATTGAGGTTATATCCCATGTCTCATACATTCTAAACACCAACACGAGTAGTTGTTTTTTTGCCACTTCCCTCACTGGTTTTAGAAATTTCGACGGGCTATCATCTATCCCTTTGCCTTGTTTGATCTTAATTCGTCCAAAACTCTTCTAAATTATCACTCTAATATTGAACCCCCTATCTCTTCCCTGTCGACTCGTGTTTCTTTTTCTATCATGTCATCAGACCTCTCTCTCATAGAGGCCTTCAATGTACTGCTTCCACCTCTGTTTCCTCCACATTTAACACTGAAAAAACGTTAGGCTCTTAATGTTACCGCCGTTGCTTTCAGTTTCAAATGACAGCAGTTTTACGTTGTTGTATGCTGAGTCAGTCCTTCCGACAGTCATGTTTTTTTCGATATCCTCACATTTTACATGTAGCCATTTCGCCTTATCTTCCCTGCAGTTCATATTTATTTCATTCCTATGTGACTTGTATTTCTGTAGTCCTGGATTTCCGGGACCATATTTCTACTGTACTTCCTTCTTTCGTCGATCGACTGAAGTATTTCTTCTTTGGCCCAGGTTTCCTCGCAGTTACCTTCCTTTCTTTATAACTTTTGTGGCTGTCGTTTTTAGAGATATCAGTTCATCTTCAACTGACCTGTCTACTAAGTTATTCACTATCGGAGTATCTACACCCTGAAAGAACTTCAAGCGTATCTCTTTATTCCTCAAAACTTCAGAACCCAAAAACTTTGCGCATTGATTGTTCCTGACTAGTCTCTTAACCTTCAGCCTATTTTTCAGCAACACTAAACTGTATTCAGTGTCTGCGTCATATCTGCTCCTGGATACGCCTTACGATCAGATATCCAATTTCGGAATCTCTGTCTAACAATGACTAATGTAACTGGCGTCATCCAGTGTTTCTGGCCGGCCGTTGTGGCCGAGCGGTTCTAGGGGCCCAGTCCGGAACCGCGCGACTGCTTTGGTCGCAGGTTCGAATCCTGCCTCGGGCATAGGTGTGTGTGATGTCCTTAGATTAGTTCGGTTTAAGTAGTTCTAAGGGGCTGATGACCACAGATGTTGAGTCACATAGTGCTCAGAGCCATTTGAACATTTTTTTGTCTCTCGTCTCTTTCTAAATATACCTCCTCCTCTTGTGATTTTTGAACAGAGTATCCGTATTACTGGGTGAATTTTATTGCTGAACTCAGTCTGTCTCCACTTTCATTCCTACTGCCAAGGTCATATTCTCCCGTAACCTTTTCTTCAAATTTCTTCCCCTACAAACATATTCCAGTCTCCCATAACTATTAGATTTTCATCTGCTTTTACGTCCTCTATTACCCGTCCAGCATCCTAGTATACTTTCTCTACGTCTTCATCGTTTCCTTGGGACGACGGCATGTATACCGAACTATTTTTGTTGTGTTGGTTTGCTGTTGATTCTTTTGAGAACAACCCAATCACTGAACAGCTCACAGTAACACACTCTCTTCCCTACAATATATATATTATGAATCCTACTCCAGCTATACCACTTTCTGCTGCTGCTCTTATTACGCTGTACTGGTCTGAACAGAAATCATTGTCCTGTTTCCTCAATGACCCACTCAATAGCTAGACTGAGCCTTAACATTTCCATTTTCAGCTTTTTTGGCTTCGCTACCATGTTGAAGATTCTGAGATTCCAGAGCCAAGTTGTAGGACTTTAATCTTTGGCTAGTGGTCTAGGGGTAGCGTCTTTGATTTATAATCAAAACGTCTTCGGTCCCGGGTTCGTTCCACACCACTGCCTAAATTTTGATAAATAATTAGCATTGGCGGCCGAAAACTTCCGGCAAAAGAAGTCAGCCTCATTCTGCCAACGGCCTTTCCAAAGAGGGCGGAGGAGCGGATAGAGGTTCAGGGCACTCTGTTGTCCTAGGGGTGGGACATTGCCCCTAAAGGCGGAAGAATCAGCAATGATCAACGACATGAGGATGCAGAAGGCAATGGAAACCACTGCATTAAAGACACGTAACGTGTATCCACAGGACATGTGGCCTGTAATTGAAGAAGTGTCATGATGATCTCACCATTGGCAAAAGATTTCGGAATAGTCCCCCATTCGGATCTCCGGGAGGTGACTGCCAAAGGGGAGGTTACCATGAGAAAAAGATTGAATAATCAACGAAAGGATAACGTTCTACGAGTCGGGGGGTGGAATGTCAGAAGCTTGAACGTGGTAGGGAATCTAGAAAATCTGAAAAGGGAAATGCAAAGGCTTAATCTAGATATAGTAGGGGTCAGTGAAGTGAAGTGGAAGGAAGACAAGGATTTCTGGTCAGATGAGTATCGGGTAATATCAACAGCAGCAGAAAATGGTATAACAGGTGTAGGATTCGTTATGAATAGGAAGGTAGGGCAGAAGGTGTGTTACTGTGAACAGTTCAGTGAC
Organism: Schistocerca piceifrons; assembly: GCF_021461385.2. Lineage (NCBI taxonomy): Eukaryota > Metazoa > Arthropoda > Insecta > Orthoptera > Acrididae > Schistocerca > Schistocerca piceifrons. Next base: position 254,826,826 of record NC_060141.1, on the reverse strand, counting down.
CGAGTTGTTCTAATCCGAATCGACAGCAGACCAACACCGACAACGGTAGTTCAGGTATACATGCCGACGTCGCAAGCTGAAGATGAACAGATAGAGAAAGTGTATGAGGATATTGAGAGGCTAATGGAGTATGTAAAGGGGGACGAAAATCTAATATTCATGGGCGACTGGAATGCAGTTGTAGGGGAAGGAGTAGAAGAAAAGGTTACAGGAGAATATGGGCTTGAGACAAGGAATGAAAGAGGAGAAAGACTAATTGAGTTCTGTAACAAGTTTCAGTTAGTAATAGCGAATACCCTGTTCAAGAATCACAAGAGGAGGAGGTATACTTGGAAAAGGCCGGGAGATACGGGAAGATTTCAATTAGATTACATCATGGTCAGACAGAGATTCCGAAATCAGACACTGGATTGTAAGGCGTACCCAGGAGCAGATATAGACTCAGATCACAATATAGTAGTGATGAAGAGTAGGCTGAAGTTCAAGACATTAGTCAGGAAGAATCAATACGCAAAGAAGTGGGATACGGAAGTACTAAGGAATGACGAGATACGTTTGAAGTTCTCTAACGCTATAGATACAGCAATAAGGAATAGCGTAGTAGGGAGTACAGTTGAAGAGGAATGGTCATCTCTAAAAAGGACCATCACAGAAGTTGGCAAGGATAACATAGGTACAAAGAAGGTAGCTGCGAAGAAACCATGGGTAACAGAAGAAATACTTCAGTTGATTGATGAAAGGAGGAAGTACAAACATGTTCCGGGAAAATCAGGAATACAGAAATACAAGTCGCTGAGGAATGAAATTAATAGGAAGTGCAGGGAAGCTAAGACGAAATGGCTGCAGGAAAAATGTGAAGACATCGAAAAAGATATGATTGTCGGAAGGACAGACTCAGCATACAGGAAAGTCAAAACAACTTTTGGTGACATTAAAAGCAACGGTGGTAACATTAAGAGTGCAACGGGAATTCCACTGTTAAATGCAGAGGAGAGAGCAGATAGGTGGAAAAAATACATTGGAAGCCTCTATGAGGGTGAAGATTTTTCTGATGTGATAGAAGAAGAAACAGGAGTCGATTTAGAAGAGATAGGGGATCCAGTATTAAAATCGGAATTTAAAAGAGCTTTGGAGGACAATATAAAATGGTGCAAGCTGTTCGAGATTCTGAAAAAAGTAGGGGTACGCTATAGGGAGAGACGGGTCATATACAATATGTACAACAACCAAAAGGGAATTATAAGAGTTGACGATCAAGAACGAAGTACTCGTATTAAGAAGGGTATAAGACAAGGCTGTAGCCTTTCGCCTCTACTCTTCAATCTGTACATCGAGGAAGCAATGATGGAAATAAAAGAAAGGTTCAGGAGTGGAATTAAAATACAAGGTGAAAGGGTATCAATGATACGATTCGCTGATGACATTGCTATCCTGAGTGAAAGTGAAGAAGAATTAAATGATCTGCTGAACGGAATGAACAGTCTAATGAGTACACAGTATGGTTTGAGAGTAAATCGGAGAAAGACGAAGGTAATGAGAAGTAGTAGAAATGAGAACAGCGAGAAACTTAACATCAGGATTGATGGTCACGAAGTCAATGAAGTTAAGGAATTCTGCTACCTAGGCAGTAAAATAACCAATGACGGACGGAGCAAGGAGGACATCAAAAGCAGACTTGCTATGGCAAAAAAGGCATTTCTGGCCAAGAGAAATCTACTCATATCAAATACCGGCCTTAATCTGAGGAAGAAATTTCTGAGGATGTACGTCTGGAGTACAGCATTGTATGGTAGTGAAACATGGACTGTGGGAAAACCGGAACAGAAGAGAATCGAAGCATTTGAGATGTGGTGCTACAGACGAATGTTGAAAATTAGGTGGACTGATAAGATAAGGAATGAGGAGGTTCTACGCAGAATCGGAGAGGAAAGGAATATGTGGTAAACACCGATAAGGAGACGGGACACGATGATAGGACATCTGCTAAGACATGAGGGAGTGACTTCCATGGTACTAGAGGGAGCGGTAGAGGGCAAAAACTGTAGAGGAAGACAGAGATTGGAATACGTGAAGCAAATAATTGAGGGCGTAGGTTGCAAGTGCTACTCTGAGACGAAGAGGTTAGCACAGGAAAGGAATTGGTGGCGGGCCGCATCAAACCAGTCAGTAGACTGATGACCAAAAAAGAAAAAGTTATTCAACATTTTTTTCACGGTAATCTCCTACTTGGCAGCCCCTCCTGGATATACGAATGGTCGACAAGTCCGGAATCCTTTGCTAATGGAGAGATCATTGTGACACTTTTCAATTTCAGGCCGCATATCCGTTGGGGTACAAATTACGTGTACTTAATGCTGTGGTTTCCATTGCCTTCTGCATCCTCGTGTCGTTGATCATTGCTGATTCTTCCGCCTTTAAGGGCATTCTTACAATGCAAGGAGAAGAGAGTGCCCTGAACCTCGAACTTCTGTCTGCTCCTCCGCCTATTTGACAAGGCCGTTGAGTAAATGGAGGTTACCTGTTAAGGCCGAAAGTCTTCTGCGGTCATTACTTTTATTTAGAATTTAGGCAGTGGCGAGATTCGAGCCCACCACCCATGACACTTTTTATTACCAACTAAAGACGCTTTTCCTATACGCACATATTGGTACTGTATTATGGACGGATGTCATTTTACTGCATTTTTGTTTAGGTTCACGGAAAGAAATTTTTTTTCTTTAACTAGTTTTCTTGTCATACACGAATGACAACGGACGGTCAGAAGTAAAACAGTCCGGTACTCAATATAGGAATAAGGCAACTAAGCGCATATAACTAAACGTAAGCAGGGACAGTAATATGACTCTAGCTGAACTATGCCTAATGTTTTCATGGGCAACCACCATGAGAGCCACCAGTGACCGGAGGATAAGACCTGAGGATACATCTTAAGAGGAGACTGATATAATGAGGAGTAAGTGATTAGAAAAGTAAACCGCCTAGGCAAAGAGATGCTGAAAATTAAACAGCAGTAATCATGAAAGCAAGTAATAGCAGGAATAAAGAAATTCGAGGTAATGACGTGTGAGTAGGTGAGTAACCAGGTTAATGTAAGGAAACTAAGTGTTAGGTTGTTGTCCACTGTGTGTTCACCGAGGTTAATAAAAAGTGTGCTATCTTTTCGCAGGTAACTGCTTGCAGATCCAGATATATCGCGTTCTTTACAGCCTGGACTGTCCCAGCACTACCATCTGACACTGTAAATGAAGCTCAGAGGAAGGATTGAACATGGATAGGAAGAGGTAGCTGGATGACAGCAGGGAATTGGATAAGAGCAATGCATGCCACTGAGACATGATTTAGCGGCAATTTGGCGAATGTATGTTTGGTTGCAAAATGATATCCCTGCAATGGTATTCTGACACAACCAATGATTAAGATGACCCTGTCATTGACAACCTACACTGAGTTGTGTTGCGGCTCACGTTTGTGCTCTCTCTAGGTTTCCATCCTCTGTTGAGGGCCAGACCATATCGTTTAGTTGACATGGTTGCGGTGTTAGTCTTCTTCTTGTGTGGTTGTGCTGACTGCCGTCACTTGGTTTCACAAGCGTTGCCTGACCGGCAGCGGAGGTTATCGATGTGTGGTAATTGTGGCTCTATCTTCCAGGAGTTCTTCTGGGTCGAGTCAATGTGCAGTTCGGTTGGGGACTCAGGAGGAGCCAGGTCTGTGCAGTGTGAAAACTAGCCGGAACCACTGGCGGCACGCATGGACAGCCGGTTGGAAGGCCTGTGGTCACGAGGTTGCATGACCTCGTCGTAACCCCGGTCCTGCAAGCTTTAAGTTGAGTGCATTTGGATTCAAGTAGAGAAACCTCCTCCACTGTGAGATCTTGCGATTCTCCAGTGACTTGGGTTCGTGTTGCTGCTCGTAGTGTTGCCGAGGCAAAGGGCAGCGACTGGAGTGCGACGGGAATGCGGATCTGATTAGCTTTCCTGGACTTATAATTACTATTATTGCGTTCAGTTTGTTACTATTTGTTAAATTCAACCATCGGTATTTTTACTGCCTCATGGCCATTAAAGACCCAGTTTCCTGCCCTGGGGCTTAGTGTATGTAATGGCAGTGTAAGTTTCCTCGCCTTGCCACTGCTGTCCAGTGAGGTGTGTAGTTTTTGACAGCTTTCTTGATTGTAGGTTGGTTGGCGATTCTTCTACTCTGGTGGTAGGGTTTCCTTTCTCGTTCCAGGCGCTCTAAGCGCAGTATTCTGTGGGAGGAGTTTAGAGCGCCGGTTCTGGCTTCGGCGTATTTTTACAGCCTTGCATTTGGTTTATTGGACGTCAGGTAGCCTCAGTAAGACTATCATTAGTCATTCGTTAGACTGCAACTAGTCTGAGGTACCATCTTGTGAAGTTAATGCAACTCTTAGCTGCCTATCTCATGGATCGCGAAAGTGTCTTTTTGCGGGACTTACTCAGACATCAATCCCTGGAGCACCGTCTGTTACTGGCCCTTGTGTTTTATTATTGAGAGTTTATAAACTTTTTTATATAATTGCCATTCTTGGCGTTACAGCAGGTTTAAATGGTTGTGCTACCACATTTATCATAATTTTGTCTCACCTGTTTGGTGATCAGTTGCCTGTCTTTCTAAATTGACTTTTGCTATTGCACAGCTGTTTTACAGTACGTTTTTTGATTTTTTTGTCATTGCCACTTTTTTCGTTACTTACCTTAAAATTCTAATTAGGATCACACTGGCTTGTTTCCTACACATTATTTGCTGTGTCTGTATTTTATGCTCATTTAGTAAATTGCAATACACTGAAAGCACTATAACTTACACCGTTATGCACTCCTTCTTAATAATGTGTGATATCTTTATTTATTATTGAGTCTGGAATTACCGTTTTAAAATAAACGTGTGTAATGGCAAAATGGAACCAATAGTAACTGATTATGCCCCCGTCCACAATCGTAACCGAATCCTGCCTTCCTTGACTACCAGGTTTCCATGCACCTAGCGATTCCCATAAAAAGAAGTAATATGTTGCGGTTTTTACTTCAATTTAACAGATCAAACCAATGATTTCTGTCGGGATGCCACTAGAATGAATCACAACGCGGATAACGTAAAGCACTTATTGTTAAAATGAAAAAAAAAACACAGAATGCAAAAATTGTGTAAATCTGAAGTACGCAGTCTCAGATTCCATCCTACACGCTATTTCAGGATTGTCGGAACATATTTTACGCTCTCTTTAGACAGCACTCACCGTTATTGAGTGAACACAAAGTTGGCTGTTAAATTTTAGCAGAAGACCGTCACACTGACTGTCATTTTCAGAAAACGTTCGGTGGACAAGCAAATGGATCTCAACACCTTTACTGCGAGTGTTTCTCTGTATGCCGAACTGGAATGGGCATATCGCCGATTGAAGTAGGGACAGCAGTTGCACTGCACCTTTGATGTGCTCACTGCGGTGTTGGCGGCTGCGCATAGTATCTGCGCATGGTACCCGCAGTCTGTGCCTACACAATAGAAGCAATATGCCGTCGCAAACTTCTAGCTCTGAAGTTACCTCATTACATGAGAGAACTCTAGTCAAGATTTCAGTTTGCTCAGTAGCCAGGAACAGAAATTCGACTCTCAGCACTTCAATGTCAGATTCCACAGAGAGCTAAAGAATCGTCATTCGAATAAACAGAATAACAACTTCACACACTCCCTTCGTCGAAATGAACACTTCTCGAAACGTAACTGTCAGATGGTCCATTGCGGCTCTCCCCAGAAAAGTCTATAACTCGTTCACTGTGGAGAAATGTCTTCGATCGCTCCTGGAACGGCTGTGTTCTTAATCGACCTCCGAAGGGAACCCTCTGTTCACGTCATACCATCCTCCCTCTGGACAATTAGCATCTACGTCTGCACTCAGATGGCGAATCATAGTGTCTGTTACAAAAGCATTGCCTCCCACTTCATGCATCATGTATGTACCAGCCAATCACCTGAAGCCCCTACTTCTTTCAATTTTTCTGGAAGGTCCCATTTCCCCTCCTACATCCTTAGAACTCCGCCAGTCCGAAACGCATCTCTGCATTTCACGCCTCGGTGCTTCACATGAGAAAATCCTTTAGAGCCAGCCTGCAACTATCGTTTGTGACCTGAGACACACTGAAAAGATGTCCTTTTGCCTCTCTTCGCCTCCAAAGCTATTTCTCCAGGTACGATAGACGGAAGATTTTTCCGTCGTACCAGAGGAACCTCCCACTGTTCTGTCCGCACTATTATGCCGCCTCCAGCATCTGTCGCTCTCCTCTCTCTCTACGGGCAGTAAATATTAGCCTTTGCTGAAAATGATAAGGTCTCTCATGTCCCTGTGTAGCTGAAAGCAGCTTTTGAGCAATACAAGGCCTACTTCGCCTTTTCTGTCAGTGCTTGAACCTAATTAACTTCCAGACAAGCTGTACTACAGAATTCGTTAGTACGTGCTGCTAGCCGACATTAGACCCTCAGATGATTAATAATATGGTTGTGCATTAGAAGAAGTGGCCTAATATAAATATAAATCTCCCAGAATATCTTGCCGCTGTACATAGTATGGGCAATAACTTTTTCATTAGTTTTTTCTTTACGTTCAACTGGTTAGTGCATAAGAATAGTTGTTATGAAGCATCAGTTCAGGGAGAAGTAGTTTGTTTATATTGAAACTAAGCAACTAAAAAGTTTCTCTTACTAGGAGATGAGTCTGTGTTTGAAATGGTAACACAATTTATGTCGTTTCCACTGGAGTAATAAAATAATTTTTCGTAGGGAAGCTAGTTCTAAAGCCATCAGTCATATCACTGTGTGACATTTACGTACACCAGTGATTCCCTACCAGTCTTATACCATTACCCCTGAGTGCCATCAGACATTAGCTAGTAGCTCCGCCCTCACTCCCCCCCCCCCCCCCTACCAACTGTTGCCCACACCCCTTCCCAACTTTACCATCAACTTTATCACCTAACTAAACTGTAGAATGAAAGCCTTATGAAGCAGGAATTCGTGGTGCCTCGCAAGTGCTACCCACCACTCCTTCTCAGAAAAGAAAGCTAAATATCCACAGTGAGGGTCACATTTGATACGAAACATGCTTCCCTTGCATTACTTCTCTTCACTGAGACACTTGGTTGACCTGCACACTGCAACCCTATTTAAAATGAAACAAGTTTATATCTGTGTGTTATACTTATTGTTTGTAAATCACTTCATTGGTGCACTCCTTATTTCTGAACTGGCAGAAATTGGACAACTTCAGGCTCAGGCTGTTAATGCTTTGTGTCTAACCACTCTAATAATAATAATGATAATAGTAATAATAATTCTAATAACAATACAGCTACATCCAAACGTACATACACAACTACAGAAATCTATAATTATTGATACATGTCCAGTTACCCGAGAGTTCCTAAATGCAATGTAACATATACTGTACAGTTAAAACGAAGTCACGTTTGATCAAGGTCCGCGTCACTTTCCATTTATAACCAGACATAACGCCTGAGGAAGGAAAGAAATAATAATAATAGAACTGTGTTCACTTCTATAATAGCCCTTACATTGTCACTGCTGTGTCACGCTGTCAATTAATTCATTTGTTTCGAATCGAATGATGAAGAATTTCTGGACTACTGCAGGTATCATCTACAACTTTGAGAAGACATGTTCTTGAGGTATCTAGCATATGTCCCACTATTTTCATCAGCTTTGTACGCAACAACATATGTAAGGAATCCGTAAGCTCCACCGCATTAATGCTGCTAGCTGAGAAAAGTAATTATTGATAACTTCTACAATCAGTATCAGAGTATTACAGAATCGTGATAATAGTAATGATCTTTTGAAAATAATTTAGTTTCGTGACTTAAACAGAAACGAATCGTTTTGTTTTCACCCTACAGAAAATTTCATTTTTCCTGTCAGGGGGTAATTACTATCATGTTGGGAACCATTGACGTAGGCCAGTAAATAGTACCATAGATAACATCTGACCCACCTGCAATAATGTCAGGGTTGAGATTTTACTTTTAATTTTGAATTTTTTTTTATTTGTACATAGATTCATTTAACGTAAGAAGTACTGTACACGGTAAGCTGACCTGTATGTAACTACTACCGCCACCGCTACCTTTACAGCAAATATTTAAATTTGCGTTGCCATAGGGGATAATTACACACCTGGAAATGGAAAAAAGAACACATTGACACCGGTGTGTCAGACCCACCATATTTGCTCCGGACACTGCGAGAGGGCTGTACAAGCAATGATCACACGCACGGCATAGCGGACACACCAGGAACCGCGGTGTTGGCCGTCGAATGGCGCTAGCTGCGCAGCATTTGTGCACCGCCGAGGTCAGTGTCAGCCAGTTTTCCGTGGCATACGGAGCTCCATCGCAGTCTTTAACACTGGTAGCATGCCGCGACAGCGTGGACGTGAACCGTATGTGCAGTTGACGGACTTTGAGCGAGGGCGTATAGTGGGCATGCGGGAGGCCGGGTGGACGTACCGCCGAATTGCTCAACACGTGGGGCGTGAGGTCTCCACAGTACATCGATGTTGTCGCCAGTGGTCGGCGGAAGGTGCACGTGCCCGTCGACCTGGGACCGGACCGCAGCGACGCACGGATGCACGCCAAGACCGTAGGATCCTACGCAGTGCCGTAGGGGACCGCACCGCCACTTCCCAGCAAATTAGGGACACTGTTGCTCCTGGGGTATCGGCGAGGACCATTCGCAACCGTCTCCATGAAGCTGGGCTACGGTCCCGCACACCGTTAAGCCGTCTTCCGCTCACGCCCCAACATCGTGCAGCCCGCCTCCAGTGGTGTCGCGACAGGCGTGAATGGAGGGACGAATGGAGACGTGTCGTCTTCAGCGATGAGAGTCGCTTCTGCCTTGGTGCCAATGATGGTCGTATGCGTGTTTGGCGCCGTGCAGGTGAGCGCCACAATCAGGACTGCATACGACCGAGGCACACAGGGCCAACACCCGACATCATGGTGTGGGGAGCGATCTCCTACACTGGCCGTACACCACTGGTTATCGTCGAGGGGACACTGAATAGTGCACGGTACATCCAAACCGTCATCGAACCCATCGTTCTACCATTCCTAGACCGGCAAGGGAAGTTGCAGTTCCAACAGGACAATGCACGTCCGCATGTATCCCGTGCCACCCAACGTGCCTAGAAGGTGTAAGTCAACTACTCTGGCCAGCAAGATCTCCGGATCTGTCCCCCATTGAGCATGTTTGGGACTGGATGAAGCGTCGTCTCACGCGGTCTGCACGTCCAGCACGAACGCTGGTCCAGCTGAGGCGCCTGGTGGAAATGGCATGGCAAGCCGTTCCACAGGACTACATCCAGCGTCTCTACGATCGTCTCCATGGGAGAATAGCAGCCTGCATTGCTGCGAAAGGTGGATATACACTGTACTAGTGCCGACATTGTGCATGCTCTGTTGCCTGTGTCTATGTGCCTGTGGTTCTGTCAGTGTGAACATGTGATGTATCTGACCCCAGGAATGTGTCAATAAAGTTTCCCCTTCCTGGGACAATGAATTCACGGTGTTCTTATTTCAATTTCCAGGAGTGTAGCTTTCAACACTATATTACCGACGTTCAGTCTTAGTGGGGAATTTCTTCTTTCATAATACGTTAGCAATTATAATGTTAAATGCTGTGCAGATGGAATAATACGAAACGACATGCATACTAGCGACCACAGGACGTGAGTATCGTCCACTTACTTCCGCTGAGCAGCCCAGCTGAACATAGTGGTACTCTACAGAGGAGACCAGGACCACTGCCTAATATGCACAGACAAACACAAACACACACACACACACACACACACACACACACACACACACACACAGAACCACACACACGCACTCGCACAGTGAAGAATGAGTGGCCACGTGAGGGGCTCGTTGGTCCAAACCCTCTCTATTGTGTAGGAATTAACCGCAAATGTGCCACTCCGTCTTGATAAGGGTACCCTATTACAAGGCGCTTGCCTACTGGAGAATTCCTTGGGCTCCAGGAAAGCTGGAGTGGATCGTCGTGCTTCGTTCGGAGAGCCACGGCCATGGCGCCACCTACCATTGGAGTTAAACTGTGGTGTGCCCCTTGGTAACTCAAGGTCTCTTGTCCTGACCTCCCATAATTTAAGGGGCGTTAGCCTATCACTGCAAGTGTACGAAAGGTGAACAACTTCGATCTCAGTCAACACTCTGGCGAGATTTTTTTCAGATGGGTACGCTTTTGGACAGCCCACTGTCATCAGTAATGGTGTGCGACAAACGACATGCCTTATCTGATAGCACCTACCGAGCAGCCTATCGCGCTTGATAGAGCTGTATCCCCAGGATCTATTTTCTCGTCTTGAGCGTCAAACCACTAATAATGAAAATGGTCACAGAAACCTTTCCTTGCTTTAGTCATGGCCCCAAAAACTCTATCTTAACACGGAAACTCAACGACAAATCCTTTGGACAGTTTTCCATAGACAGAGAGTTTCTCAGTGTATAAACTTGGTGATGCCAATCCAATATCTGTGGAACCGGTCGCCAGAAGCTGTTAACGTGAATCAACCTTTCTGAAATGAAACGAACCAGAGTGCCTCCCCATGTACGTGTGTCTGTGTTTGTGAACAATGGTCATGTACAAACTTAGTCGAAGTGCCGCGAGTGTTACACTTCTGTTCCATTTTCCTTTTCAGTTAGACATAAACAAAATTTATGTAAAGAAAAATGAAAATGAAATATGCATGCCATGTAAATATTTTATTGCCTTTGACTTGAATTTGTTTTGAGCAGAAAAGTAATGTGAAAACCCTTAAGGATTTTTAAAGCAAACAAACGTTATTAACATTCTACAACTTTACTCTTCATGTCTATGTATGTGTAGTCCTCTACCGTTAGAGAGCTGTGATATTTACCATGTAACATGATGGTGTTTAACGTAACTATATTTTTCACATACACAGAATAGAGACACAGGAGCCACCACTTGCGTTTGCAGACGTGCAGAGGCGGACGCTGTGGAGCGAGATGTTGAAGAGGACATTTTGGCTTCGGAGGTGTGGCAGAGAGCTGACTTGCGTTTCTGGGGCTCAGCTCATCGCACGGAGGCTGACGAGCGCTGGTTCTCCACAGCCTGCTGGATGCTGGACTGAACTCGACTCCAAGCTTATCAGCTGTAATGACAATACCTGGCGGCATAGGCTACCTGGGAAGGAGTGTAGTCAAGCATTTCTCATTGAGTTTCTTTTAAACTTTATTATATCCCGTAATTTAACACTTTCTCGAGTATTTCACGGCTCATCGGTGACCGAGCTGCTTTTGTCATTTGCAGGTAGATTTCATATGTCTTCCTGACATAATCTGTCCAGTCACCACGCACTTGTCCACTGTTATTTAGGCAATTTAGGCTAAGGTTTTTAATTGAGCAGTTGCATTAACCCAATCCTAATTATTAAAACTGTAACGTTTCTTGTAAGAAACACCAACTGGGACTCATTTAAGATGGACATTCTATTCACATCGTTCAGTCCATTGTGCGACAGTCATTCCTTATATTGGATGCGGATACGAAAGGGCATTGGTCAGCATACCGGTGTCCGCCCCTGGTAGCTGAATGATCAGCGGCCGGGGTTCGATTCCCCGGTGGATCGGAGACTTTCTTCGCTCATGGACTGGTTGTTGTGTTGTCCTAATCATCATCATTTTATCCCCATCGACGCGCAAGTCGCCGAAGTGGCGTCAAATCGAAAGACTTGCACCAGGGGGACGGTCTACCCGACGGGAGGCCCTGATCACACGTCATTATTATTATAGCATACCAGTTTCCCAGTCGTTGCCATTTCTCGTGACCGGTGCGCTACTTCTCAGTCAAGTGGCTCCACAATTGGCCTCACGAGGGCTGAATGCATCCCGCTTGCCAATAGTGGTTGGCAGAGCCGGGCGTTGATCCATCCAAGTGCTAGCCAAGACCGACAGCAGTTAACTTGGACGGTCTGCAGGGAAGCAATGGTACCACTACGGCCAGGCCGTTGGCGTGTTTTACACACATATTTCACCTATCACGCTATGCAACCGATTTTTGATGTCTACCTAATTTTCGCTAATGCTGAAGTACTTCTTTGCTCTGATTTCAGCTCTGTTCTTTGTCTCTTTCTATGAAGGACAGATTTTCAGTAAATCAAGTAAAACCGGTTTTCATTCAAACTCAAATTTCACAGAGAAGTGTAAGATGGAGACACTCGTCTGGCGGTTAGGCAGGAAACTATAGTTCATTCTTGACATGCTACAACGTTGTGAGGTTTTACTTGTCGTGTTAAGTGCGGTTTTGTTGCTTCTTAGAAATGAGTTCCTGCAAGTTCTTGAATAACCTAAACGTATTCTGCTATATTTGTAGTAACACCTACCTGTTAAGCAAACAGAGAACACCAACAGTTTCGTGAATAATGTCAACTACGCCATACTATGGTATTACCGTTTGCGATCAAGCGAAAGGTGGTCACCGCATACGTTGTGCCATACATGTGTTGAGGAACTGAAACTTTCGAAAAAATGGGAAGAAGAAGTCGATGCATTCTGAAATTCCCATGTTCAGGAGGGCACCACAAAATTATATATATATGATTGTTATTTTTGCAGAGTTAACGTTGAAGGTCATTAAAAAAAACAGAGGGATATACAATGAAGCACCAAAGAAAGTCTTCAGTGTAAATCTTTCTACAAAGATCATGAATTAATGCAAATTTATACTTTGACCGACTTAGCCCTTGTGAAAAACATGAGATCTCTGGAATATTAATTGGACAGGGCGTGTTGTGTAGCTGATGCTCTTTATTTCGAAAACAAGTCGGTAACAATGTAAGTAAATTTCCATCAAACAGGTATAAAATAACAAATACATATCATCGTAATATGAAGACATTATTTTCGAAATGCGACACGATAGCAAATATTGAGACGTCAAGACTATTTATTTTCCTACAAAAATGTTTGTGAATAAACGGCTTAAGAGTCGTATTTTGTGCCGGTCTAACGATCTCTTGATTTGATGATGACAACCACTGTTTATTTCGCTAAACACCGTATAATGTCCTAGCTTTCGTGTGTTCAAAATTATTTACATCTATATTCCGAGAATCAATTTAAAGGCTCAAAGCTATCTACAACTTTCCTTCGTAAGGGTAGAAACGGCTGGTTCTCTGTGACGTCAGCACCGGCCTCCGCGACGCTTCAACCTCCCTGGTGTCGTCACATGCACAAGAGAGGACACAGCTGAAAAGTTTATGTGAGCTTCAAAGTGGGTTAAGGATACCACATTGGCACCCAATTCTACAACAATACTTCTATCTGCATCGTGGGTGTGTCAGGCAATGGGGAGTCGTCACAGCCCGTCTGTAGCACATTTCACCCCCAGTTTTGACGCGCCTACGATGGAGGTCATAATGACAACACCTAGTCTTGAAAACAGCCTGTTTTCTAATGGATGACCGAGAAAACATTTCACACACGCTTCCGCTCGGAACGGACACGAAAATCACAGAGGAAGTGGCATAAAAGATGTCAATTAAACCACTCCTTCCCTTGGGGCGGTAATTTCCATGTATGTCGCAGTCTAAAAAGACAGTAGACAATGTTATGAGCAACGGGATCACGTTCTGGACGACATTCGACACTGATGATACCCCCTGGCCAATTCGACCCTACTCTAAGGACACCACATTGAACCAGCTGACACCTTTGGAAGACAGTGCGATAGAAATATAGCCTGGTATACGGAGCAGAACCACTAGAGACCTTCAAAACCACTCCACGAAGTTTGAACTTGACCGACGACCGATGTAGCAAAGCGTGGTTATCCTTTCTCAGTCCCATTTCGTGCCCTCATGTGGAGTGAGAGAAAGAGCGGGGGTGGGGAATGGGAACTGTTGTGACATGGAGATTTTCCCTCTAAGACAACCCCTCCCCCACCCCACCCTTTTGCAACACCCACACATCTTCGTTGAGAACTTTAAGGACGTCTCTGTACAGACCCTTTGACAACCATTCAGCTGGCCGCGCGGTCTAGGTCGACCTGTCACTGTTCGAGCTGCTCCCCCCGTCGTAGGTACGAGTCCCCTCTCGGACATGCATTAGTGCGTTGCCCTTAGCGTAAGTTAATCTAAGTTAGATTAAGTAGTGTGTAAGCATAGGGACCAATGACCTCAGCAGTTTGGTCTAGTTAGATCTTACCACAAATTCCCAAATTTCACTGCTGATCTAGCGCCTGAGGGCAGGCAATACCACATAATGTATGTCAAAGGGGTTGCCTGGCATTAGGTGCTAGAAGAGCTGCGATGCACCACCCAGATGATTAGGTGTTGAAGTCTGTGATATGTATATTTTTATCGAGCTAGTGGGTAAGCCTAGGGACCGATGACCTTAGCAGTTTGGTCCAATAGTACTTACCACAAACTTCCAAAATTCATATATGTGCATTGTTGGTTTGCCTGGGGGCAACGGGCTTGCCGCAGTGGAAACACCGGTTCCTGCCAGATCACCGAAGTTAAGCGCTGTCGGGCGTGGCCGGCACTTGGATGAGTAACCATCCGGGCCGCTATGCGCTGTTGCCATTTTTCGTGGTGTTCTCAGCCTCGTGATGCCAATTGAGGAGCTACTCGAGCAAATAGTAGCGGCTCTGGTCAAAGAAAACGATCATATCGACCGGGAGAGCGGTGTGGTGACCCATGCCCGTCCTTTCCGCATCCTCAGCTGAGGATGACAGGGTGGTCGGATGGTCCCAATGGGCCTCTTGTGGCCTGAAGACGGAGTGCTGGTTTGCATGAATATCGCGTTGCCTGGATGTGGCGCTCCATTGGGGTAATTTCACAGTCCAGTAAGTTATTGGATGTATTCATTTTTAAAGCGGATGTCGAGGTCGTTTTATGTCTTATACTGATGGTCATTATGGGAGACTTGGACATCCATTTTTTTCTTCTTCCAAATGTTTGGAGTAAATAAGGATTATGTGGAACGTCTCATGTGTAACAAGGATATTAGGTCGTTTCAGGTTACTTTTTCCGCAAAGAGGCGATGTTATGTACTGATTTGAGAACGACACTTACTTTGAAAATTCGAGGCTAGTGGTCTGCGGTATTTTACTTAATTATAATCTTTGTTGTAGATCCTTTATACGATTTTTTGCTCATATGTTAAGGGCAGGTAATCGTACTGTTAATAACTGGTATCCACTTCGTTGACAGGTGTCTTTGACAGTGCAAGTAGCAAATAGGGGACCTTGGTAAACATGGAAATAGATGAATCTACTTTTGCGAAGATGAAGTAAGGACGTGAGTGAAAACAGGAAAATAATATGTACTTGGGTGTCCGGAATTTTTGTTTCGGGATATCGGTGCTCTAATGTTTTTTACGGGTTTTCACTAGTAGACATAAGCGCGTCCTTCTCGTGTTAATAGAAGGATATGCTCATGAGGGTTCCAGCATGATTTCAGATTAATTTGCGTCATAAAAAGATTTGAATAAAAGGCGATTTTATTCTTTGTTATTTAATCATAGCGAAAACTTTAAAACTTATAAGACAGGGATTAGTATCAGCAACGTTGTGGATTAATAAGAGTCTGTTAAATCGGTACTGGTAACAGACAAAGAGTCGCCCTTTTGCCTCGTGGTCTCATTTTTATGGCTACTGGTGGCGGAAGAGTCTACCTCAAAATTTCTGTCCCTTTTAGTGCTTTATGAGGTTTATGGGAAAGCAGTGTAGCCTAAATGTTGTCAGACGTGTTATGTGTGGAAGGGCTGGCGGGGTTATTTATTGTAAGTTTTTTGTTTTTCATTCGAAATATGGACAGTGGTGGTGGGACTGATATAGTTTATTGAACTTCAATAATTTCAAGTCTTTTTTGCATTTTATTTCGAAATCAGTGCTTCTTTGGTTCTAATTAATTTGTTTTAGTTTGTATGTTTCATTGTTCAGGGGAGGGGGTTTAAATGGGGTACGTAACCCTAATTTATTTGGTTGTATTTACTTCTGTGTTCTTTCATATTGATTTTCACAGATACTTAAGCTTCTTGTTTCCATGAGACACTCTCTTTTTTTCTTTTTTCTGCATCTAATGTGTTTATTATCAGCATTTTGTATATCGTCGAGTTCAATTTGTCTATAGAAATTGGTGTCGTTACCAGTTATTAAGTGGAAAGTGCGGTAATATTTTGTTTAACTGATAATTTTGTTGTTCATATTTACTGGGAATCGACGAATTCATTTTACCTTCATAAATAAAATTTTTGGGATTTCTTTAGTTTTGCTATAACGAATTTCACGGGTTTTTCGTTTGTGGCTGGTGTGTTACAATGGTATCTTGCCGTCCAGCACCCTGTGAGTGTCCCGTTTGTTATGTACTGTTTTTTCAAATTATTTCCAGTTATCGCCAATTTGTATTTAGGTGAATTGCCTATGCCCGCCACTTTGATGATGTCACTAGAAAACCTCAGCAAACGAGCAATTCAGTATTTCCATTTTTTCTCAGACAGTGACTTTTGTTAAGAAATAGCAATTTCCTTCCCTCCTCTCAATGAAACCCGCTATTTCCATTTGTCGCCTCACGTATAATTGTGTGCACTCCACTTCAAATTGTCATACGTTATTGTTGCGATGTATTTTTATTCTGTAACCAAACCATAAAAAAACTGCTCCCGAAAAGGCTGTCAAGGCAGAACGTTACCGACCGGCTACCGTGACATCCTTACAGGATGCCGAAAAGGAGGGGCATGTGCTCAACACACCGTTCTCCCGACCGTATGTCAGTTTCCGACACCGGAACCGCTACTTCTCAATGAAGTAGCTCCTCAGTTTACCTCACAGGGGCCGAGTGCATCCTGCTTGCCAACAGCACTCGGAAGCCCGGATGGTAACCAAAACATATTGTGTGTCGGAAAGTAAACGGCTCTCAATTCCTCATTTGCACCACGTAGATAAACTGAAAAAAATCCGGGTGGAAACCAAACCAACTTTTATAAGATACCACTTCCTCACACAACAAATTAATTCCCAAATTTCTTAAATTGCAACTAATACTAGCTATTCATTCACTAATGCGTAAAATGATTCGTTATGACCCCATCAAACCTTCCTGATGCCCCTATCCAAATTACAGTATCGCACTTCTATTGAAATTATCCGCGCAGTCACAAGCAAGGACTAATGGCCAAGATTCTATTCGGTGTTCCTTGGTGTCATGTCGAATGAGTATGTAAATAAGGCTTTTATAAACAGCGAACTATGCCGGCTGAAATTATCTCCTCTCCATCCTGAAACACAGGGTGCAAATCTGATTCTGGGGCGGCGCTCAGCGCTCTGTATTACTGAGAGCAGGCGTTGCATTAGTCGTGCCTTGTATGATCGTATCGTGGAACCTTCTTTTGTGATAAAAGAGAATGTGGCACAAAGAGAACAAGGTAATTACGGTAGCAAGCATGTGCGTGCGTGCGCACCATTAGCTACCGGATGAAAACCACCAGATGGAGAGAACGTCGAGTTGACAGCCGCAGTGGCGGAAAAAGAGGCGTTGCTGCGGCCGCCTGCCTCTTTCTGTTTGGCTTCTGGAATTGCTTATCACAGCGGCGCAGCCGAGCAAATCACTCCGTAGGCATGTCGAAGAGCATGGAATGTTCCGGGTAGGAAGAAGGCGTCAGGGGGTGGAGGGTGTCATTGTCGGACGAACTGCTGCGTATTATCTGCTGCAAATTCAGCGGTTCTGCCATTGCTGCAGGAAGAACAGTGCCAGCAGATACAGTCTGCACCGAGTAAAAATCAACTTCTTGCCGTAAAGTCAAAACAGCGACTCATAGTTCACGAATGTGACGAAAACAAACACCATTAATGGATTTACAGGGATCTTGCATTTCGTATCTGTCCATCACTTGAGTTAAATATAGTCCACGAGAGTCAAGATACTTGTACGGTAGTCGGTAATGTGTTTTGTAACTTATGTGTTTTCTCTCACGCAAGCTATACAGGCCTGTCTCGGGCCAAGTCGAGAGTTTTGGTATTCCAATCTGCTGATGCTAAAAGTTATTCGCGTTTGCTGTAAATTCGTTCTCTCCGTGTGCACACCCGACCATCACATAGATGGCATAATATGTGAACGTTTCTAATTCTAAAGAAATGGTTTATACTTGTTTCTTCATTCAGTTAGTTCACCTGACCAGATTAGGCCCTTCAGGTCCTGTCTTAAATTTGACCACATGTCTTTAGTGACATACCCAACTACAATTTTTAACATAAGTGACCTGCACATAATGTGTAGTATTATTGTCACACGTTGACAAGTCATATTGTTTCATTTTCTGCCACTACTTGCTGTTTTTTTTCTTTCGTTGAGAGTACTGGACGTATGAGCTTGGAAGGAAGGTTTTGTGCTTTTCGCGTTAGAAAGATGCACTTGCAGTGTGGTCTGCGTCACTAAATCTCATCGTTAGCCAAGCATCCGCAGGCAGAGAGGCAGTTTTCGTGGAAGGGAGGCTGTGGACTGCTTCATACTTTTGTGGATATAGCCGGTACATGTCCTCAGTGAGGGCAGGGAATACCGTGCTGCCACTGCTCTCCCATGAGAGATAATTAGTATAACATTTTTGTTTTCTCTGGTGGATTTCATGGGTCGGGGCACCAAGGTGCCTTCTAGCCAGAATCAGAAAGACTGTTACTTACGCTCCAAAATATTGGTCATCCAATGAGCTATGCTTGGTACGAAGAGGCCAACCAATCGAAGAGACTGTGCATGAGGCAGCTACCAACATTGTGTTTGTTTATGAGGGATTTGTAGAATAAGAGCAGAAAAGTTTCTTCTGTATTCGCCATATTTTTGCATGAAATAAGCGATATTCTTGTCTGTCACATTGACAATAGCACTGAGTCGTCCCCTCCAAGCAGAGACTTTCCAGGTGTAAACGTGGGGAGGTAGAAGTAAGTTATACGACATTCGTGATCTGGGAGCTTTGTAGTTGGTCACACGCCCTCTGTCTAGTACCGGCAGGCACACGGTTTGCTGATTTAATGGAAAATGTAAGTTTTTCAGTTTGCGGTAGCGTTCTCCATACTCTGAACACCTAGCAGCTTATTTGTACTGCCATGCAACTTGAGTTGCCCATTTTGCCACGTTAAAGATGAGTCTCTGAGCTATCCAGATAAGATTAAGGTGTTACGTTTTCTCCATACAGTCTCGCATATAATTTATTACCTCGGTTTCACATGGATTCAATCCAGATGTTTTAGAGAACTTTTTTTCTGTTAGCTGCTTGTGTATTGTGCCTTATGATTAGGGCAAATAATGATCTATTTCACACAGATTTAATTTAAATTACAAAGTTCTTGAAATAGTCCAACGATTCCCTTGTTCACGCGACCCACTAATTATAAATACAACCAGTAGCACAATAAAGCTTGTTGTTTTCAATGTGTTAATGTTAACGTTGTGCAGAGGTCACAAATTCGACGATCATTCTCTTATTATTCATGAAGGCTGCGAGTGATGTATTCGCTCGTCTTGTTTGATTATAAATCTATGTAATCAGTAGGGAGAATTGTGTTGATATCCCCTACGATTATAAGTTTTCTGAGTGTTGTTTCATGACTATTTGGCAAACGATCTTGCCATATTCATTGTTAATGAGCAATATTTCAAAACAACGTCATAAAATACCGTAGATCTAGGGCATCTGGCCACAAAAAATCGATGGACTTTTAAATGATAATAATAATCATCATCATCATAGCCATAACAATAATAACATGCATAGCTAGAACCTGTAACAAATGTCAGCCTTATTGAAATCCTTTTAAGGAGTTTCCTCATTATTTTGTTGCCGAATTTGAGTAATGACCTATGACAGAAACATGTAGCAGTATTAGAAAAGGAATAAATGTGCAGGAAAAGTTAACTTGTCACAGTTAAGCGAGAAATAACAGAGTAAGAGAGTATGTTTAGCAGATGAGATAGAATTAAGGAAACAGAAATGCAAAGAGACGAGGAAAACGCAGGTAGTTTACAGTGTGAAATGGTTAGTGATTCCCTTTTAGACAGAAAGAAATCAGCTAGTATTCGCCGAGAGGTAAGGCACGCCGACTGTAACACGTAAAGCTTTGACTTCAGAGTGGTTTTGGATAAGATACCGGTTGCAGAATACTTTGTTCCACAGTACTATGGTTAAAATGCAGGAGATGGAGAAGGATCTAGTACCATGCAAGGGCACAGCCCAGATGCTGGACGCATCCAATGTAGTACTGCAGTAGTGGAATGATGAGGGTTATAAATGATTATAGGTATTTGAATTGTGAGGAAAGGTATTGAGGATAGTTTATGTGTATCAGTGATTAAGAAATCAATGAAGTACACAGAGCGTATGCAAACAGCTTCGCTCAGTAGTTCGCATCCAGCCTGTGAGTAAGAAGGACTGACGTGACCATGCACCACAATGTTGTAGACACATCTAAAGCAGTCTTTCACCGTTCTAGTTTGTTCTCTTGTGAGCTGAGTTGTTCTCAAATATGCACCTGAATTTTTATCTCTACGTAATTGTGCATTACAGTTCCCCAACGTATTGTGGTGTATTTCTTTCGTTTGTTTCATTGGTTTGGTTGATTGGTGCATGGACATAACTGCTGCATACACCTTATTTCTGCACGTGAAGGAGAGCATGGATAGTCTGCTGCTAGGCAAGAGGAAATTTGTTATGGAATATAAAATTTTGCAGCTGACAATGAAGCTTGTTCCCGAGCGTGAGTCGTTTATCTTAACCCTTTTCGCTACTTTTCCCTTGAAAAATATGTAGCTTCCTGATTAAAAGGCATGCTCCTCTGCAAATCTGGTTTCTTTTACGGATATAAAGAAAATGTTGTCTTTAGCAGGGTCGTCTGTCGTCTGTTTAAGATTCCCAATTTCCAGAAGAGCATTTGTGTTGACTGTTGAATAGAAGTTCTTCTACTTGTGTTTGATTTTGTTCTACTTCCTTTCAGAAAGCTCCTACTCTTTCCAGCATGTTGATACAAGTTCTCCACAGTCCGATGAATTGCTTGTACTGTCAACCGTTGATTGCGTATCACCTGAAGTAGTTCCGTATTTGGCCTTTCATCGTACTGTCCTACTGAAAATAGCTTTCATTGTGAGGTTAGCAATGTTTCAGATAATCCAAAGTACTTTCAAGATTGTTAGTCCTGGAAGTCCATGCTGTTGGCATCCATTGACTCGTTCGCCTTGAGGGACGGTTTCACATCCAAAAGGCAGCTTAGTGACCTATGCCTCTCTCCACTCATCCGCCCTGAAGGCCATCGGCATTTGGTGGGGGATGACTTCGCATCATGGAACTCACTTGGTTCTTGCCCACGCAGGCCGCTAGTGCGTTGTTAGCTCTCCGCCACCGGGATGTGGTTTGAGTTTTCTCTTTCACATAAGTGTTTTCTAAATCCACTTCGGTACTTTCTCAGAGCTCCGTTTCAGTTTATTAGGTATTCTGTCCTTGATTTCGAACATCAGTCGTTGAAATATTGTGCATAACATGAAAATAACCACTTTGTTGAAAACCTTGGAGGCCATCATTAACTAACCACGTCAAGAAAACCTGAGAGATCACAGCTGAATGACGCTCGCCACGTCGTGATATTCGACAAGCCACATGGGTCTCCTGGATCTTGCCAAACAGCAATCGCGTCAGGGAGCTCAGTCTCCATTGGCTGAATAGTAGTTCGGTGACTGCAGCCGGTCCTCTGCTACCGTAAGCTTGGGCCATGATACAGCGACTTCCTTGCGGCAAGGCGGTGACACGTTGTATATCAAACGGAACAGGAACGTTGGATTAGACGCCCGGATATGGAAGGAGATACAAACCTTTGCAAAACGTTGCTACACGCCAATATTCTGGATGACTGTTCTTGGTCAACGTCACATCTACCTTCTGTATATCAGTTGTATTAGAATGTGCTGTGAATTTGTAATTCCTGTCCCGACCATACGGCCATATTAGCGTTGCTTTCGCTGCTTGGATGGTAGTGTGACTGATGTCTTCTGTAGCACTGTTGGGGTCGCACCCACACTGGGACATGCAGCGCGAGATGGCATCTGGAGAATCTTGGGCTGACCAACACTCGAGGCAAAGTCTTGGAGTGAGCAGGAGGAGCGGTGGACAGAGCTGTCAGACTCTGGGTACCTAGTGGCACAGCACGGTGGACTTAATTCTGGTGGCGGCAAGCGACGACCGTCCGGAGTTGTCTTGTAGACTGAGCGGCAGTTCCTGATACTTTGTATGCATTAAGCTGGACTGTCCGTGCAATCCTGGTTTTTGCCTGCAAAGCAGATGGAGGCAATGACTTGGTGGAGAGCCAAAAACGGAAAGCCTTCTTCAAGCTCGTAGGCCGAGAAGCTATTTTCACGACCTCACTGATGCCAGAACGGGGCGAGACTGCTTTGTGGACACGAACAACTCAGTGGCATGGCTGGTGTGTTTTCCTTTACTAGCGGACGGAAATCCGAGTGGAGACGAAGACAGGCGCTTCCAGATTACAAAAGAAACATTAACTGGGTGCTTTGGTGGTCGACAATAACGTTTTTGTCGGTCAATTGATGGAACATAGTTTGCGATGAAGAATTCAGCATCTGCATCAGGTGGACGCGATCGTCAGCAATGTTAAACATGGATGGTCTGTGGCCTTATGGTTGTTGCGAGCTGGCACGCTGGGCGTGTAAATGATCTTGTAAAATTCAGAGTCCTATTGATTTTATTATTTACACGCCGTGAACGTGACTGATTTTGTTTATGCCAATTTTTCGATAATCATCACATTATTTAACACCGTAAGCGTGATCTGTTTTGTATTAAATTTTGTACAAAAACTGTACTGGTTGATAATAGCCTTGCTTTAGCCAGTAGCTGGTTATGAAACTCATCGTTGATCTACATACAGCTGAGTGATGTTGTGAGTAACCTTACATAAATCAAGTTGTCTCCTAGTTTGTTACCCTGCGGTGAACTGCTGAAGTTAATGAGCCCTGCATCCAAGAATTGCAGTAGGCTGTAAATTAAATTTTATTTTGTTATCCCTTTTCTGTTGTCAAGAGCAATATCTCATGACTAATAACTTAACTGCAAGATCGAGCCCACAGCTGCACAACTCATGGCCCGAATTCTGCTCCACCCAAATCCTACGCTGCAAGACTTACCCAGGCAAGTGGGCCTGTGTGTGGGTAGACTCTTATTTTACTAGTTGCAAGTGGATTTGAAATGGCTCATGATTTAAAAACCAAAAATTCTCCACTGGGTGGCTGGACCACTGGGACCAAACACCAATGGGAGCTCGACCGGCTGGTCCTCCTGAGCAATCAGTAATGACTCTGAGGAATGTGGCTAGTACCAGGGTTCGTTTGTTTCAGAATATATTTGTAGTTATTATGGAAGCAGTGACATTCGAAAAAAACTTTCTTTATGTGTTTGGAAAACACCAGACATTATTATCACATCTATAAGATAAGGAAAGCGACTTAAAAATGGGAAGTTAGAAGTAGAAACCAGTACAGCTACACGTCAGCAGCCACTTCAGTGGAAGACATTATAGGAACACTCTATTAAGTTGAAAAGCATAAATCATCTCAAGCAAAGGTGTGGCCCCCTGCCGTGATATTACGAATACAGACTCTCTAAAATCAACTGACATAATGCTCTGATGAAGGAGCAACTGAAGCATGAAACGTGATAAAGTGCAATAGTGGCAAGCTTCAAAAGACTGATTCATTATACCTACTTGATTATATTAATTCAACCAACACAGTGCCCTGTGCTGAGGCAAAACATTTGTACAAGTCTATGCTAGCCTCTGTTACCGCCCACATTTACAACATCCTTTTCCTCGGTGGTTAAGAGATCTGTGACCCTGGTCGAAATTTCTGCACAGATGGAGACTATCAGCACATACGTGAATACATGCTCCTGCTAGTGCAGTTATAAAGCAACATCTGTTTTCACTATGCTAACTAGCGAAACAGCAACCCTACATACCGAGGGCACTGAAAAGCACAGTCAAAGCACAACTAAGAGTCATAACGCATCCAATAAGCAACATGACGAAACTGCCACATCTGCCAACATCACTTCTGAAAGATAGACGTCCCACAACTCGAACAAGAATAAAGGTGCGAGTGCAAAGCCATCATATTATGAAATACACATGATGACTGATGAGTCTGAGGGGGTTGTGCGTATTAAGGTAATGGTCATGAAGTCTTGGCTTTCAACCGTCGGAAGTGTGCTATCTCAACAGCAAGAATAGAAAAAAAACAGGAAGACATAGGAAGATCTTACAGAATAAATGGCTTCCATACTGCGCCAGGGACTGATTGAGTTCAGGGTTCATGTGGTGGGACTAAGAGTCTTCACACATGTCAGACTGTTTTTGATGTGCACTTTCATTAAAAACTGTTTAGAATGTTTCTTTACTATAAAAACCTGGTATGTGAAGCCATGTCAAATTTGACTTTCAGGTATTCTGGCATGGGAAGTGACGTTACTTTATTAAACTGTATATAAAATTTTAAGTGTTAATTTTTGAATATTTACTTGTGCAGTGAACTTTTATGTATTGTCCTATGTTGTTATCTGATTTCTAAGAAGTGTTACTGAAATACTATGATGCATGAAAAATATAACTGAGATCACGGAGATATCTGATGGCTGAATATTGAAAGAATGACTTTGTTACATACATTTATGAGCTTCTCTGGGTTACGTTTAAGATGATGGTGAGCTCAATAGGAGTGCGTCGATCTTACTAGTTGTTGATGTGTAGGTTAGTGATTAAATGAAATAACTGACATATAACTATTCGTTCTGAGTTATATTTACAATTGGTCTCTATCAGCAAGTGTTATGGTACAGCATTACCATTGTACGGATGCATGCTTTCGCGGCGATTTCCTTTAAAACATTCTCGGATTTCAAGCCACGTCAAGTGAATAACTGACGAAAAGCTTTCAGCATAAATCTCCTTCATCATTATCAAGTGGGTGTCGTATGGATGACGCTGCAGTGCTTATATAGCCAGTGACGTCATTGGTGCTGTGTCCTAACATATATGGTAAATTTTTGATGGCGCGTTTCCGCGACTGCTCCAACTCCCCAATCACAGAAGCCCAGGCCGCACTCAACTGCAATGCAGCGTGTTTAGTGAGGTTGTTGATTCATATTTTATTGCCTGTTACTTCGTTTATTACGCTATCTCAAAAGCTTTTGGTCGGTTTAATAACGCAAGTCTCGTCGAATGCAATTCGCTGCAGATTTTCCAGTTCATGTTCCGCTACAGCTGATTCTCGGGATAGGTATGGGAAACGTCTTTCATTTTCTAAGCGGAATATGCATTGGACGAGACTTCTGTTATTAAATGGAACAACGGCTTCTGGGACAGCGTAATGCACGAAGCACTACAGAGCACAATATTGGACGATGCCCTCTATAAAGACGGTGGATCGCAGATGAGCACGGCTTGGGATCCTGTGATTGGGGTAGTTGGAGCAGGAGCGACAATCGCATCACCAAAGCACTGCCATATATGGTGCAGGACTGAGAACTTGTGACGTCATTGGCGACTGTGCGCCTATATAAGTACGGCAGCGGCATTCACATGACAGTCAACCACTTGACAATGGCAGAGTAGATCTCTGCCGCAAGCTCGTGGGTCGTTAACGAATTGACGCTGTTTGAGAACAAGACTGTTTTATTAACCTTACCATTGATTGCACTACCCTGTTTCACACTAGTCATCATTTTCATAAAGTGGAACATGTTCAGTTATTTTCTTATTCATGATCCATGTATGTCTTGTGCTGTCAGAATTCTGTCTAATTATTTGAATATATTTCAGTATTTCTACAGCACTCCCATAGCATTCACCATCGTCAATTTCACGCCCATCACTCCCTCTCTTCCAGTGGCGAAGCGCGGCATTTTTTGTAGAGTAGGCTGAGAATTACGAATTTGCAAAAAAAAAAAAATCTTAAAACAAAAACTTGTAAAACAGAAGCACTGTAGCAGTAACTTAATTACACTTTTCTACTAGGATTGAAACTACTACAGAAATTGTGATAAAAATACATGAAAATATTAAACAGCTACATATTAATAAAAATATAACACACAGTAACAACCGTTACATCTTTTAATAAATTATTTCTATCCTACTATCCTTTTTCTGGGCGTAAATATTGATAACATGTGATATGTAGTCCTACCGTTTGGTTGAAGATTTCACAGTTCTATTCTCTATAGCCAAAATCACCTAGATTGACAGTCTGCTATTTTTCATCGTAGTGCGAAAGTAGGTTTTAACTCATTTTAATGTATTCATGCTTCTTTCGAAAGACGCAGTGGTTGCTGGAATTGCAAGAACCAAGGACGGAAATTTCATACATTCAGTCAGGATGTATTTAATCCATTGCTTATAATGACTGTAGATGTTTATCCTAACTGCGGAAAATAAACGTAAGTTCTCCTTTCACTTTTTCACTCTCAAAGAAAGATATATTTTAAGTAGCTTTTCAACTTCACCTATCGGGAAAGTGTTTGGTCTACTATAACCTGAGAACTATCTCTCACTAGAAAAATTCTGTAAAACCTGTTTCACGAAAGTCCTGCCCTAGTTTTCATGTTTACTACTACTGCGTCAATTATTTCGAATGCTAGCCATCTCAGTTTCTGAATAACTGCACCTATTTCGTTAAAAAATTTTCAGATACTCCTGCTGAATTTGGAAGGCTCTGCTCTTAGCTTCCACTATGCATATCAGAATAATTCCCTTACATCTTAATCTTTCAACAGCCTTAAAGCAGTTTTCAATTTCGAGCTTACAGCGTCTTATGTCCACAGTCAAACAAGGTACTTGTATGCTGGAAAATCGAATTATACAGTTCCAGAAGAAAAATAAAAATTTGATTATCCAGTATACGATTTAACAAAAAATGGCTCTGAGCACTATGGGACTCAACTGCTGAGGTCATTAGTCCCCTAGCACTTAGAACTAGTTAAACCTAACTAACCTAAGGACATCACAAACATCCATGCCCGAGGCAGGATTCGAACCTGCGACCGTAGCGGTCTTGCGGTTCCAGACTGCAGCGTCTTTAACCGCACGGCCACTTCGGCCGGCTACGATTTAACACAATTGCTTGATGTAAAGAATTATTACCCCACCCTTCATTGTCTAACACATCATTACATGCTACTCTGAGGTCTGTATAATGAATAATAATGGTTTCTACAGCACGCGAATGAGAATTCCACCTTGTTTCACAAGGAACTTGTAGTTGAAATCCCCTTACCCCTCAGAAGTTCACTTCTTCTATTAAAACAGCTAAAAATGCGTGAAATCCTGATAGATTTGCCACAAAAATATTTACGTGCGTGACTGTTTTACAGGCATAGAGGAGGACCAAGTTCAACTGATGTGTGTAGCAGTGGATAAAGAGAGCAAGAGAATATTCTAGTTTCACAATAGAATGGACACCATAATTTTTCCCTGCCACTGCACTACAGCCGTCGTATGCTTGCGACAGTAATTTGTTTTTATCAACATTCCAATTGCTTGACACTTGCATAAAACAGTGACCATGCCTTGTGCACTCCAGCCTTTGGCTACGTCATAAGATCCTTCAAATCTATGTTGTATTTCTTCTGATTCGTTATTTGCGAAACGAAAAATTTCACTCGTTTGATTTCTAGTTGAGACATCCGTTGTTCCGTCGGGCTGTAATGATATAAAAGGACTGTTTTTAATTCCACATGAAATTCGTTCTATAAAAACATCCGTACTACAAGCTACTAATTCATCCTGTGTGTCACAAGCTATTACTTCATTCTGTGTGTCAGAGGAAGTGGCTTTAAATACTCCATCGGATGCTAAATAATGTTTCACGTATGGCTCTTCTTCTACTAAGAAATCAAAAAGTTCTAAATATTTTCCTTCATTTACTGGCACCTCAGATTCGTCATGACCTCGAAGAGCTAACTCGTGCAATGCTAAAAAGCAGATAGTCGATATAAGTCTCTTCACAATACTTCTGTATCGATCGACTTTCTCATTATGTTTTAAAGCCTTCAGGCGTGTTGCTTCTGAAAGAGCACGGTCAATTATTACCGTAGCTAGCCGATTGTATTTAACAGCTGCTGTGATATGTGAAATAATTTTTTTACTCTTTCTGCCTGCTCTCCACTTACGCCATTCAAAACCGTCATTACCCATGCCAAATAGTACACAGAAATAACAAAAGAGTTTGTTCCTTAACCACAATTTTGAATTGGACTTTTATGTTTGGAAACGTCTTCCAAATTTTCCATAAGATTTTTTAATAGGCAGACTTGGAGTCGGCTTTCGTTCTTTCACCAGGAGTTTATCTTCCAAAGAAAGAAGAGAGAAAAATACAAGATTTTCTATTAAAAAATTCAGTGAATCTTGTTATGACATAAACGAGTCTATGGCAGTTTGAGGTAGTCAGCAACACCATGCGGTACAAGATAATGATTTCAATTTTAGACGACTTACAGTTTTCCTCTCGACAACACGATGACAAGACAAATTCTCGATGACACTTTACACGTGACAGAGCATACAGAAATATAGTCCACTGCCATTACTTACTGCATTTTAACTAATGAGTTCATGTTTAAATTTTCACCATAAGCACGTCTAGTATACAGAATGAAATTTTCACTCTGCAGTTGAGAGTGCGCTGATATGAAACTTTCTGGTAGATTAAAATTGCAAAGGTCCCGAGTAAGAGTCAAGGACCGGCACGCAGTTTTAATCCGCCAGGAAGTTTCACGTCTAGTACAGCTGATATGAAAACCTACAGACACGTTACGTAACTACCAACGTATGAAGTAAGTACATTTTAATCTGAGGAACAGTAAAAAACCGGCCGAACTGGCCGTGCGGTTCTAGGCGCCGCGAGACCGCTAAGGTCGCAGGTTCGAATCCTGCCTCGGGCAAGGATGTGTGTGATGTCCTTAGGTTAGTTAGGTTTAACTAGTTCTAAGTTCTAGGGGACTAATGACCTCTACAGTTGAGTCCCATAGTGCTCAGAGCCATTTGAACCATTTGAACAGTAAAAAAAAAGAAAAGCTATTTCCTATCATCTTGTTCCAAAATCCAATGATGCACTTACATTTACTTTCTATGAATTATGATTGCCTTCTTTCTTTGCGTTTTAAGTAATCATCTAAATTAAGAGTTAATGGTTTCTCATTCTGCCCGGCTTGCTGCTAGCGCGTTAGACGATGCGAAGGAGCGCTATCTCTTAGGGAACTGCTGGATGAGTTGTCATTCCAAGGCGTGTGTCTGCCTGCTGGCGAGAAGTAGAAACAAATCGGACGGTAGCTTTGAAAACTGTATCCATGCTTTAGAAACCCCAGTCCGACACCTGAAAGAAACGGGCTTACTGCCCCTGCTCGTAAGAAGCACGGAGTTCCACTCTGCTATTGGTTGCAAAGCTAGAAGAGTGCTGCATTACAGTACTGGTGGATGCCTATACGAAGTTCAAACGTAAGATATGTGATTGCATCCTGGCGTCGCGAGCTATTTTTTGTACAGTTTGCGTTACATGGTTTATGATTTGCCGATGAGTACAATGTTTTTCCCAGGATTTTTCTTTTCTTACGCGTGCGTTTTCTTGTCAAACTCGTCTACAAAAATGTGGCTGCTCAGTGGTTTTCCCAGAAAGTGTACTGAACATTCCCTTACCAACGAATTTACCGTATATGATGGGCATGTAATTTTGAGGGTCCCTAAGTAGATGAGATGTATCCATGTCAAGAGATTTCCTGTCTGCACCGGCACCTTAAAATAAATCTGTGCAGCGACTCTGTCCAGTAGACAAATATATCATGAACATCCATGACGATCTTTCTGATTGCACTGGGTAGGGAATGAGGTGGTGGTGGTGGTGGTGGGTAGTGTTTAACGTCCCGTCGACAACGAGGTCATTAGAGACGGAGCGCAAGCTCGGGTTAGGGAAGGATTGGGAAGGAAATCGGCCATGCCCTTTCAAAGGAACCATCCCGGCATTTGCCTGAAACGATTTAGGGAAATCACGGAAAACCTAAATCAGGATGGCCGGAGACGGGATTGAACCGTCGTCCTCCCGAATGCGAGTCCAGTGTGCTAACCACTGCGCCACCTCGCTCGGTGGGAATGAGGTGACATCCTGCTGAGTATCAGGGCACAAGGGAAACTTAATTAGTGTATGTGACAGCCAAAGAGGCGTGCCCGAAAGATCACTTGGTCCGAAATACAATTCCCCTAAATTCCGCATCTTCGCTTTTGGGGTACAGTGACATATTCCGGTGAGAATAAGAGTGGATAGTTGGGATATACAAGTTCTGGTTGTTAAAAGCAACTACTCGTTCTTCCCTAATTCCTCCCCGTCACTTTTCCTCCTAGCAGAGTGCATTCCTGAAGACGCATGGTTTCCAACATGCAATATGTGGCATCCCTAGTGTACAGGTTACAGAAATCCACATTTTAGATAAATGTATTTTATATTCCAGCATGAGGGCATACGGTAGTTTAGTGACCAATCTGTCCTCTGTTGTAGCAGACAATGACTAAAATGTTGTACGACTTCTAACATTATGTGAGATGTGTGACTTTTCCCTGAACTTCTACGTTGGTTGTGTTAATGTGCTATTAGGGTGGCTGGCGTTTTTGCATCGGATCATTCCTCCACGTTTCCCTGAGTCCAGTTAAGAGTTTAATAGCACTTTTTAACATTGCGATGCTCCAAATTCTACATTCTTCACAACTGGGTAGGTCTGAGTAGGTGAATAGGTGAATAGCAGTGAAATGGGAGAGAGTCATTGTAATTTTAAGGTAAGTTACAGCTCAAGTATTTTTAACGTAGAGTGGTCATTCGTCTATTTGAGGAGGGGCATCAATTAAGTCGCTACTGAATGTCCTGCACACTCCAACAATATATATATATATATATATATATATATATATATATATATATATATATATATATATATATATATATATATATATAAAATCAAGCAGACAACCAAACCATCAATAGAAACACAAATATATATTGCACAGTGCTATTTTTGATGATACATACATGTACGGATACACAAGCAGAACGTAGTTTGGTCTTTTTTTTGTCATCAGGCTTCTCACTATTTCGATGCGGCTGGCCACAAATTTCTCTCCTGTGCCAAGCTTTCCATCTTAGACTAGCACTTGAAACCCACATCCTCAAATATTTGATGGATGTATTCCAATATCTCACTTTCTTTACAGCTGTGGTCCTCTGCAGCTCCCTCTAGTACCATGGAAATCATTCCCTGATGTCTTAACGGATGTCCTATCATCCTGTCCTTTCTACTTCTCAGTGTTTTCCACATATTCTGTACCTCCGGATTCTGAGCAGAACCTCTACATTCCTTACCTTATCAGTCCACCTCATTTTCAATATTCGTCTGTATCACCACATCTCAAATGCTTCGATTTCCTTCTGTTTCGGTTTTCCCATAGTCCATGTTTCATTACCAAACAATGCTACGATCCAAACGTACTTTCTCAGAAATTTCTTCCTCAAATTAAGACCTGTGTTTAGTAACAGTGGCCTTCTCTTGGCCAGGAAGGCCCTTTTGGCCTAAGCTAGTTTGCTTTTGATGTCGTCCTTCCTCCTTCCGTCATTGGTTGTTTTTCTGCATAGGTTACAGAATTCCTTAATTTCCTCAACTTCGTGACCATCAATCCTGCTGTTAAGTCTTTCGCTGTTCCCATTTCTACTATTTCTTATTACTCTAGTCTTCCTTCCATTTACTCTCATTCCATATTCTGTATTCATTAGATTGTTCATTCCGTTCAGCAGCTCGTGTAATTCTTCTTCACTTTCAGTTATAACAGCAGTGTCATATAGTATCATCGATATCCGTTCACCTTGAATTTTAATCCCACTCCTGAACCTTTCTTTTATTTCAATCATTAATACTTCGATGTGCAGATTGAATAGTAGAGATGAAGAGTAAGGTATGCTCAACACAACTGGCAGTCCATCATCTGTTTCCTATGGCTTCGAACACACGCAAAAAGCTATGGAACGGTAATAGGGAAGTTGATCGTGAGAAAACTTTTTCTTTTAGGAGGTGGTTCCAGTTGACAGTGATAAAACTCAAAGGAGTGTGCTTTTGCTTTCCTCTCTCTCGCCCGGGAAGTACCCCTTCTCTATCGAACAGTGGAGGACGATTTGTATGAACGCTGCTTGAAAAAAAAAAAAAGACATTACTTCGGACAGTTCCGTGAGTCTTCCAGGGAGAGTGCAAGAAGCAGGAAAGAAACGCAGAGTAGCATAAAAAAGGTTGCCGCTGGAGAAATGGATGAGGTCTATTTATCAGTGACTGTACCGGGAGGGGAGGGAAGGGGTGAGCCAAAGCAGAAGTTGCTTGCACGTGCACTGCACCTGTCCGAAATTGAACTCAAAGTTCTTTTAGCTATCAATCATTACAGTAATGTTTGTGGAGATGGATGAGCAGTTTTTTGTGATACATCCATCGAACAAAAACAGCTCCTTTTCAGACATGAAAGCCTCGAAGCCAAACGCCGAAGGAAAGTGAAAGATGTACTTTTCGTAATATCCAAAAAATCATCCAGTTGACTCAGCAACTATGCATAATGTTCTAGTTATTTTCGTGCTTTTTATATGGAATCTAGCTAAACTGAACAGAGAATATTAGAGAGCGCAACATCCTGTACATATAGAAAATTGTTAATCCATGTAGAATTCTCTTCGAGTCAGATCTAGGGACATTTGACGTGAATGCAGGTATTCGTGCTATGTGTAACTTGGTACTATCTCTACGAAATGCCTACCATGAAAATTCTCTTCGAATCAGTACACAACACTTGATAAGTAATGTTAACGTGTATGATCGTATGGTAAAAGTAACTGACATTGCCACTACTCTCATTGTTTTTCCATACTTTAAATGCTTGTCAAACTATAAATTTAATGGTACAGTGACAAATTTAGAACCAGTAAGCTTTCCAGCTAGTTTATTCAAATACATGTTGTGTGTTCCGAGCAAACAGTTGTCCACCATTCCTTTCGCTGTTTTGTGTACACTACTTCTGCAAATTGACAAATGTGCAGAACGCAACGTGTGCCGGTAAAAAACAAACTACTGTATCAAATATTGTCATTGCCACGAAGGTAAAAAGGTGGTGAATGTAAAGAGTGCTGGAGTGATGTACGTATTATTTAAAATGAAATATGTACGCAAATATGTAGCATTCATGCTGTGCATTGTGATGTGACTGAACTAGGGTTTCATTTCTGAATGATTTGTAAGTTTAAGAAAGTGCATTCTTTCACTGCGAATGGAACGTCATAAAACACTGGAGAACAATAGCCTTCACTACATGATCAAATTATTTAATAGTATATCACCTATAAATTCAAAGACTATCGTTGCTAAAAAGATATTTTTCCACCAGTACCCTCTAAAGTTCTCGCGATCCATAAATCAATCTAGCAATAAGGTCAAACGCACTGCAAATAAAAGTCATAGCAGTTACGTAATGTGTGTTTAGTTACAAAATTCCGACAAGCAGTTGATTTCAGAAGTCTCTGAAGAGCAGCCAGTGGACACGCAAAAATCACGAGATACGAAAAGTAAAAGTTACATCACGCTCCAATACTTTATGACGCGTGCTGAAACAATGGGAAAAAATGGTTCAAATGGCTCTGAGCACTATTGGACTTAACATCTAAGGTCATCAGTTCCCTAGAACTTAGAACTACACTACTGGCCATTAAAATTGCTACACCACGAAGCTGACGTGCTACAGACGCGAGGTTTAACCGACAGGAAGAAGATGCTGTGATAAGCAAATGATAACCTTTTCAGAGCTTTCACACAAGGTTGGCGCCTGTGGTGACACCTACAACTTGCTGACATGAGAAAAGTTTCCAACCGAATTCTCATACACAAACACCAGTTGAAAGGCGTTCCCTGGTGAAACGTTGTTGTGATGCCTCGTGTAAGGAGGAGAAATGCGTACCATCAGGTTACCGACTTTGATAAAGGTCGGATTGTAGCGAATCACACTTGCGGTTTATCGTATCACGACAAAGCTGCTCCCGTTGGTCGAGATCCAATGACTGTTAGCAAAATATGGAATCGGTGGGTTCAGGAGGATAATACGGAACACCGTGCTGGATCCCAACGGCCCCGTATCACTAGCAGTCCAGATGACAGGCATCTTATCGGCAAATCTGTAACGGGTCGTGCAGCCACGTCTCGATCCCTGAGTCAACAGATGGGGACGTTTGCAAGACAACAACCATCTGCACGAACAGTTCGACGACGTTTGCAGCAGCATGGACTATCAGCTCGGAGACCATGGCTGCGGTTACTGCATCACAGACAGGAGCGCCTGCGACGGTGTACTCAACGACGAACCTGGGTGCACGATTGGCAAAACGTGATCTTTTCGGATGAATCCAGGTTCTGTTTACAGCATCATGATGGTCGCATCCGTGTTTGGCGACATCGCGGTGAACGCACATTGCAAGCGTGTATTCGTCATCGCCATACTGGCGTATCATCCGGCGTGATGGTATGGAGTGCCGTTGGTTACACGTATCGGTCACCTGTAGTTCGCATTGACGGCACTTTGAAAAGTGGACGTTACATTTCAGATGTGTTACGACCAGTGGCTCTACCCTTCATTCGATCTCTGCGAAACCCTACATTTCAGCAGAATAATGCTCGACCGCATGTAGCAGGTCCTGTACGGGCCTTTCTGGATACAGAAAATGTTCGACTGCTGCCCTGGCCAGCACATTTTCCAGATCTCTCACCAACTGAAAACGTCTGGTCCACGGTGGCCGAGCAACTGGCTCGTCACAATACGCCAGTCACTTCTCTTCACGAACTGTGGTATCGTGTTGAAACTGCGTGGGCAACTGTAGTTTTACACTCCATCCAAGCTCTGTTTGATTCAACGCCCAGGCGTATGAGGGCCGTTATTACGGCCAGAGGTGGTTGTTTAGGGTACTGATTTCTCAGGATTTTTGCACCCAAACTGCGTGAAAATGTAATCACATGTCAGTTAAAGTATAATATATTTGTCCAATGAATACCCGTTTATCATCTGCATTTCTTCTTGGTGTAGCAATTTTAATGGCCAGTAGTGTACTTAAACCTAACCAAACTATCACACACACTCGTGATCGAGGCAGGATTCGAACCTACGAACGTAGCGGTCGCGCGGTTCAAGACTGAAGCGCCTAGAACCGCTCGGCCACACCGGCCGACACAACGGGATAAAGTGAAGCACAATCAAAGTATAGTAGGATTTATTCCGAAATGTAGAGATGATATTCAGAAGTTTCCACAAACGAAGTGAGAGCTGTAATTCACTCTCATACGTTCCAAGGTTCGGGAAATAGATGGCAATGACCAGAGTGACCTGTCTGCAGATAAGGCCACGAGATAAAGCAGTTCCGCGTCTGGCGCTACAGGTGCAGATCAGGCCCGACCGACCGCCGTGTAATCCTCTGCCAATGGCGTCTTCGGATGGACGTGTGGTCAGCAAACCGCTCTCCCAGCCGTTGCTTGATTTCTTGACCTTGGAACCGATATTAATCGTTCGACTAGCTCGTCAGTGGTCCCCACGAGGCTGCGTGTACCCCGTATCAGTCCTCTTATCAAGGAAAATGCCATGGCAGTGTGGCAGTACAATCATCGAACCCGGGCCATCCGCAGGGCAGTCAGCCGCGCTGTTTACTCGCCTATGGAGGCGAAAGACAACCTATTGTAATGTC
Source organism: Schistocerca piceifrons (assembly GCF_021461385.2). Lineage (NCBI taxonomy): Eukaryota > Metazoa > Arthropoda > Insecta > Orthoptera > Acrididae > Schistocerca > Schistocerca piceifrons. The sequence continues at coordinate 254,790,921 of NC_060141.1, read as the reverse complement.
GCGACTGATAAAAAAGCTAAATGACGATGGAGGAAAGGCAGAACGCGGCCATCAGATATTTAAAGCATAAATTACTGAAAGGCTTTATTTGATCGAGGAAATCAGAATAATTAATGGAGTAAATCTATATCTAAACTCCATGGGTGGCGGAGGGCACTTTTTGTACCATTTCCTTTTTCCTACTGCTGTCACGAACGATGCGGGATTACAACTATTTTTGGTACGCCTCTAGGTCAGCGCAAATCTCTCTCTAATTTTATGTTTATGGAATTCTCACGCGATATACGTATAAGGAAGTAATATAATGGTTCGCTCTTCAGGAATGTGTGCTCTCAGGATTTTAACAATAAACTTCATCGTGATACAGAACTCTTGTCTTCTAGAGTCTGCCGCTGTAGGTGGATGAGCATTTTCGACACGCTTTTGCGCTTACTATCCCAACCTGTGTGAAATACGGATCTTCCCTGTTTCCTCTGTAAGTCTTATCTGGAAATAGTATATCATTTTTTGTTTGGCTTGGTCTGTTGAACCTTACTGCCAACAGCTTGGTACAAACATGTAGCATGTCACAAAGTAACAGTTTGGAACAATGATTTAAAATAATTTTACTATATTCACGGAAGCCTAATGTGGACTGTAATTACCGTACAGCAGCGAAACTTAGTAGATATGCTGATGCATTAGTGCAGAACCATTGTACGCTGGAAAAAATTTGTTCCACTTTTGGCCTCGAGGCGAAAATCTAGCGCTGTACAGCACGTAATCGACGTCTCTGATGCCAAATTGAGTAAATGGCTGTTAATAATAAAATCAACATTATTTATTTCTCACCTGTTTGACCTTATGTAAACTTAATTTATTAATTAGGGAGAAGAGAGAAAATAGAAACAACTCAACAGATTTGGGGAAGGATACACATGGAGATTATAGCGTATATACAACAATAGACGGAACAAAAAATCTCAAAAGGAATTTCTCATATACACATTACTATCTCGTAGGAAACGAAAAAGGGTTTTGTATGTCTGAAGATCGTCATTGTGCAGAGAAATAGGAGTACTCATTGTAAGGGGCATGCGCTTCGAATAAACTCCAACTAGTGGCTAAATCTCCTTCTTTCTTCTGTCAATCGTCGAATGGATTACGTTTGATGCCTGTGTGATGTAGGCCCATAAGCAGTTGAACCATTGTCAGTACACAAGTGGAGCAAGGAAGTAAAATTTTAGACACGAGGACTTGTTTCTGATTATTGGTGGGATCGCAGCGTAGTTTTGACCTTGATGATGAATTAAAAAAGCACCAATCTTGTCGCCGTTCTTCCTCGGACAGTTGCGACAACCGTAACTTGAAATAGACTTGGGTTCATTACATGACAAGAAACACCAGTCCTCTTCGCCAGCAGGGGTAATGGTCTCAGAGCGTCAAGCTAATATGCAGGTATCGGCCGAACAAAAGTTTTCTTCGTGGACTGCACTTCCTGGGGATTCTTCTAATGAATGTTAGCTTCTAATTTGTCTCTCATGTAATTAGTTTTGTGTGATCGTTCGATTTTAAATCTCTCCGTACACACTCTGTCTCATATTTAAAGGATTTGTGTGGTTCGAGTGTTTGTTCCGCAATAGTGTACGCCCGTAAAAACGGCTCTTTTCGTTATTTATGTGCCGTATCTTACATTTGTTTTTGTCGGTCTAGGAGCAACTGCTCATCTCTGCACCAAGTGCCTACGCACCCACACGTTTACCACATGTCGCTATATTTCCCTACCGTTACCACTTATCCGTTTAAAATAGTATACACTGCTTTGTGGAGCTTTCGACGTTATCCACTAAGCAGTAAAGATGTAAACATAGCGACGGGAAACATATTTCCTGACTGGACTGTTTGTACCACCATCTTGTGAGATGAAGGACAGTTTTATGCAACAGGAACTATCACTTGGTTAGATGACTGAGAGTGAAAGTATGAATTATGAGCTTTGATTCAGCCGTTTTGGCAGTCGAAGCTGACCGGTCAGCGCATTTTTCTAGGAAATCATTAGTATACTCACCGTAGTAATAGTTGCAACAGCTAAGATACTTAGTCGCAGGAATCATTTAGCAAAAAAACATGTTATGCTATACACGTAATGATGAATTCATTGTGGCCTACTGTGTAAGTTATTTAATGAGCACCTCTACAATAAATGTATCTTTGTTTCCATATGACATTCTCATTCTGAGATGAATTCCAGTGACGATTTCGCAAAAATCTAAAATGAATAACTTGAACGTTCCAACACAATTTCTAACAACATTTCAACCAACTTCACGCGGGTTGTGGATCACGCTTGTAGTTCAGAAGGGGAAAGTGCATCTCCAAGAAAAAGAAAAAAGAAGTGAGACTGATAAGCAAAGCAGATGCAAAACCGCAACAGGGATGATGGATCAGATGAGAAACTCTATCAAGAGGGACGATTTATTCATGTATCTTCGCTTCAGAGCAAATAATGGCGAATGAAAGAAGAAGATTTAAGTCGACTTATTGTTTACGCACTTTAGGAATGGTCTAACACATTCCTACATTGATGGGGTGATACTCTTGGACAGCGCCACTCTTTACTATCTGACTGTTATTGCTTCTTAGGGAAATGAAGTTAGGGTTATTGTGAAGCTACAAGGCTTTACATGGCCCCGTATGTAATCATTTAAATTACTCAACCTCTGCCCAGAGGGAGAAATACGGGGTCTGATGTAGTGAGTCTTTGGGACCGTGCGCTTGACTTTTGTACGTGAGCGAATACGTAAGACTCTGGAGCACCAAAATTGGGCATGTTGAACTAAATCATACAATGGGAGAAATAAAACGTATGAGCCATTGAAGATGCACTCGATACAACTTCTCAGGGACAAAACCTATCTCACAGGTTATTGGCATAGGCAGAAACACTTAAAGATGCACCAGCAAACTGAACAACTGCAGGAGAACGTGAAGGTTCACCTCAGGCACCTTTGCTCGTTGATGAACACAACATCCACGTCAGCAGAGATTGACTGTGATTAATAATTGTCACTTTTCTTTTCTTCAATCATAAGTCTTCCGACTGATTTGATGCGACCCACCACAATTTTCTCTCGTGTACCAACCTCTTGATCTCAGAGTAGGACTTGCTACCTATGTCCTCAATTATTGCTGGATGTATTTCAACCTCTGTCTTCCTCTACAGTTTTTGACCTCTACGGCTCCCTCTAGTACCATGCTAGTTAATCCCCGATGTCTTAACAGATGTCCTATCATTCAGTCCTTCTCCTTGTCAGTGTTTTCCACATATTCCTTTCCTCTCCGATTCTGCACAGAACTTCCAGAGTCCTTACCTTATCAGTTCATCTAATTTTCAACAGTCATCTATAGCGCCGAATTTCAAACTCTTCGATTCTCTTCTGTTCCGGTTTTCACACAGTCCATGTTACACTACCGTACAACGCTGTGCTCCAAACGCACATTCTCAGAAATTTCTTCCTGAAATTATAGCCTATGTTTGACACTAGCAGACTTCTCTTGGCCAGGAATGCAATTTTTGCCATTGATAGCCCGTTTTTACGTCCTCCTTGCTCCGTCCATTATGGGTTATTTTACTGTCTAGGTAGCAGAATTCTCAACTCTATCTACTTCATGATCAACAATTCTGACGTCCGGTTTCTCGTTATTTTCATTTCTGCTGTTTCTCATTACGTCCGTCTTTCTTTAATTTACTTTTATCCATATTCTGTAGTCATTATACTGTTCATTACCTTCATCACATCCTGTAATTCTTCTTCACTTTCCACTGAGAACGGCAATGTCATCAGCGGATTCTATCTCCGATATCGTTTCACCATGAATTTTAATCCCATTCTTGAACCGTTCTTTTATTTCCGTCATTATTTCTTCGATGTGAAGGTCGGTCAGCAGGGCCGAAACACTATATCTCTGTCTTACACCTTTTTTTTAATCCGAGGAATTCGTTGTTGCTGTTCCCTCTCGATTCTTGTTCATATTGTATGGTGCCCGTCTTTCCATGTAGCTTACCTGTAATTTTCTCAGAACTGCGAAATTCTCGTTTCATTTTACATACTTAAAAACCTTTCGAGGTCGACTAATGTTGTGAACTTGTCTAGGTTTTTCTTCAGTCTAATTTCATTATCTACCGAATCGCAGACTGCCTCTCTCATAACTTTGCCTTTCCTAAAGCCCAACTGATCGTCATCTAACAATTCTGAATTTTCATTTTCATTCTTCTGTACGTCATTATTAGCAGCAGCTTGGATGCAAGAGCTCTTAAGCTGATTGTGCGATAATTGTTGCATTCTCGCACTTGTCGGCTCTAGCAGTCTTCGGAACTGTGTGGATGATGTTTTCTCGAAACTCTGAAGGTGTATCACCTGTCTCATAGATTCTAAACACCAAAGTGAATAGTGTTTTTTTGCCATTATTTCAGTGTTTTTAAAAATTTCCGATGGAATGTAATTTATCTCATCTAACTTATCTGATCATAAGTCTTCCATAGCTCTTTCAAATTCTGATTCTAACACTGGATCTCTTCCCTATCGAATATCGACAGTACAGCTGAATAAAATGGGCCTTCAGTCAAATATTATTACAGGAAAAACGATTTTGAACCTTACATGTTCATGTCTAGGTGATTCCCATCATTTCTATATTATTTTATCACTTCTTTATCTGTTAAAAGGTATTCGAAAATTATTACATTTTGTTACCATCTTACATTTCTTCAGAATGTACTCTTAAAAGTATTTTAACGTCGATTTGAAATTATACTTCATGCAATTATTTAATGTGAGATATCTGTTCATTTTCACATTCCGAACACATAAATTTAACACATATAGGTATTTCTTTTGGCAATGGCTGACTTAGATGTCTACTTTCTGCAAGTGTAACACTATAGTATGAATTTGTAGGCTGGAGGAAACAATTTAATTATTGCAGCGCCGTACTTGTTGTGGCACGTGTTTCTTTTGAAAATTGTCTTCTGAAACGATCTAAAGCTTGAGGTCTTTACAGTTCTCTAGCAGTCTACGTGGGTGAGACCCGAGCCTTGAAACATGATACCATCTGGCAATGTTTGATGAAAAGAAACATCTATATAGTTTGGAAAATGCAAAGCGTTCGCATTTCCAGTAACGTTCTCCTTCAACTAGTCGTCTGATTTTCCGATCATTTCAAATCGTCAGTGATGCTTACTGAGCTTTTTATGAATTTAAGTATGTTTCTTATCCTCTTTATTAAATGTAATACCAATACGTGAGTGGAAACACTTATTGCGTCTGTCTTACGTTAAGTGCATTTGTCAAGGATTTGTGAAGAACAATATTTACTTACATGAAATCAAAAAGTTAAAGCATGGCTAGTGAAATATGTAATCGGAATATACTGACATTGACGATGTATCGAAAGTATGTTATCTATGTCTAAATGTCGATTCTATTACTCTAAAATATCGATGTACCCAGTATACCGATGCCATTTCTGTTTGCCGCTCTACGTTACCTGAAATTCAGAGTTCGGGCCTATTTAGAATCATGGCACCTAGAAGTTTTCTTTCATAAATCGGTTCGCTAAGTGTTAAAGACAACTCAGGAAATACGCATTTAGAGCAGCATAATGGCTGTTATGTTGCGTACTGTCGGACTTCAGTTACCCAAATTAAATTCTGAAAATGGGTACAAAATGACATTTCTTAAAACATTAATCATTTTGTCTAGCATGTCACTAAAATCCACATAAGAAAACCTTCTTAGAAAAGATAATACGATTAGGTTCCGGAGCAAAAATAGCTTATGAGCTAGAAGGCGTTGCAGAAAGATAAATTTCATGACGCTACAACTCTGCTTAAATTCGAAAGCATCAGAACACTGGTTCCCAAACACTTAACTGTATTTCAAGACACGTAAGTTAGCCGCGCGGGATTAGCCGAGCGGTCTAGGGCGCTGCAGTCATAGACTGTGCGGCTGGTACCGGCGGAGGTTCGAGTCCTTGCTCGGGCATGGGAGTGTGTGTGTCCTTCGGATGATTTAGGTTAAGTAGTGCGTAAGCTTAGGGACTGATGACCTTAGCAGTTAAGTCTCTTAAGATTTCACACACATTTGAACATTTTGAACACGTAAGTTATCCCTAGTTTAACTGTGACAACAACAATCCCATAATACTAACGGGAGATGTATGGCTCAAAAACGTGCTCAGCTCGGAATTATTCCAACGCAGATTTTAGTGTGAACCTTTCATGTACTCCTAGTCGTTCTATGTTCACACATCTCGGTACCACAATTTTCAACAGGGGGCCCGTGCACCCGTACTTGCGAAGTTTCACTTAATGCCAGTAATAGCATTACTAAAATCTGAAAGCAACAATAGCATTACTAAAATCCAGAACTACAATTTAACTTATACATCAATAAACAGAGGACACAAGGATCGTCAATATATAAAACAACCATTTACATAATTTACCAACATCGACAAATTGGCCCATAAATTTGCATGTTTTGTCAGCAGCCTGGTACATTTTCACTCAATTAACCGCCGTTACTTGTTTGGGCATTTCTTTTCACTGTCTACACAGATAACATGTAGTCACTAAACGTAAAGTTCATCTGAAACTGAGATACTGTACGATACAGCTCCTGCTGTCCAGCAAGATTCACAAAAATCTATGTGCCGTCCGTTTTCCAGTAAACACTGCTCAGTTAGAAGAAATGATTTTATACCAAAAATGCACAATAACCCAGTCCCCACATCACTGTATCGTCCTACCACTATAGCATAAGCATTAACTTGATAAGCAAACATTCATCGATAACGTCGGTTCCGTTATGTGCGTCCTGAAACCGTTATGTGAGTTCTGAAATGAAAAAAACACCAAAACACAGTGACAACAAGTGATGAATAATGTTAGTTCAGAACAGCAAATTTCCTTCTACACGGAATTACTGAGAAGGCCTGCCAAGTGGCAGTCCCTTGACATGGCCCATCTGTAATACAAAATAGGAAGCTGCTCTCATCTACCACGTTCCATCATGCTACATGGGCCTCATTCCTCTCTGAAGGCACTGATTCAGTGTCTCCACTGACCGAACCACAGGCAACACTGCAAATTTCTATGTCAGTGACAACACACCAAATGCCGCAGGCTCCACTTGTTGCACACCCCTTCCACTACGTCCTCCCCCCACATACAGCACGTTCTTTCTAGTTATCGCTCCACTGTCTCCCATGTAACAAACGTCCTGGTTGCTGCAGCCATCTTTCCAACAATGCACAACACGCAGTCCACCGACCACAGCAAACCTATCAATAGGCAAAGACATGCCAACTGGCACAGTTAAAATGTCTTTCAACTGCTCTGTAACGCTATTAGGAAACTTTCTTACCACATTTCCATACTTTCTGTTGTGTACATAGTTCCGCGTAGTCAGTGTGTACACAACTTCCCCACTAGAGCGCGCCCCACTAAGCACAACAGCAAGTGCAGCGCTCGTCCGGCTCCGCACTATGAGATGGCGCTGCCATAGAGACGGACCAAATTCTGCTTCCGCCATTACGCCTATTAATATGTAACGCAGCCAATGAGATTGCTGCTAACGTAGAACCTTTTCTCCTCATGCAGTGATACATGAACGCGTGAGGTATTATAATGAGTGTACAGACCTCCGATTAGTCAGTCTGCATTTGTCTGCACCAGTCTATAGTCAAGTTTCAGTCTGCGCCCAATAAGATTACCATATTCCTGTACATAGCCATGAAGATAAATGTATAGACACTTTTGGCAAGTATCAGAGAGAAATGTGAGAATAAGATTAACGTACCAATACCAAAGGAACTTCAGATTGTCAATTGTAAGTAGCATCCAGAACCAAGTTAGGTAATTTTTATGCTTGTTATTATTTTAATAGATGTGCGCGAAAATTAATCAAGTTCTGTTTAAAGTTGGTCACCGTCAATCTGCTACTCTAAGCGTGCAAGTGGCATTTCTATCGTCTGACCTAATGGCAGAAGATAAACACGTAACGATAGTACCACGAGACATATTGTTGGCACTCACTTACTTCGTTAGAGCGACAAGTCAAATAACCTGATGGTGTGTGCACTGAAGGTCTTACAGTACGAACACCACACTTTCCATTAAATTTTAAGCCACAAATCCTGCCTGTCGTGTCCGGCCCACTCATCTAATATTGGGTGCCTAGGAAGCAATTTTCTTCGATAGCTAGACAACAATTCAAGCAAATCTTATTAATCGAGTTTATTATAGTAAATTAAATTGACAATACTTATCTTTACCTTTTTACAAAGAGGTGTCGCAAGCAATTGGCGACATGCAAATAATCAATGTCCTTCGATACATACAGTTTCCATGCAAGTAAATAATACTGTGCACGAGGCACCGCTCGTCTTCTAGTGAGGCCGCGGCTAGCGCGGAGCGCCGCTTATATTGTCTTCGTATAGGAGCCACTCCTGTCGTGGTGCGGTCCTAGTCAACGTTCTATTTGCTGACGTCGTCTCACAACCTTCTCTACTGTTACGTTCCAGGCAGACGTGCCGGCGCATGACGTTACGCCGAAACACTACAGATTGCAATTAATGGGCCTGATACATTCCCTGCTCCAAACTTTCTACATGATGTTTCATCGGAATTCTGTAGTGGATTCACTGCTCTAAAAAAAACCAATTGGACCCGTCAGACATCATCAGTTATCCTATTAGCCACTTCACGCATATGCTACCAGTCTGGATTATTTAGAACTGTCCTACGTTTCTCCACCCCTATGGGGAATGTCCAGAATGCCACACGCATGACTGTCACATCTTCAGTAGCTCAGCCAGCCTCAAGCAGGAGGCGTCATTCGTCCTGACATGACCAACAATATGCAGTTTTCTGAAGGTAATGCGCTGAGTTCCTGCCGGCAGAGCCTCTTCCACACATCGGACCACACTGCCCGAAAGTAAACGTAGTCGGCACTACCCCTCGAGCCCTGAGGATACCACCATCCGGATAACGGTGCAGCGAAATTGGTTCCAACAGACGAAAGCTCAAATGCAATTTCCGAAATTACCATCTACATCTACATCTACATACATACTCCGCAATCCTCCATACGGGGCGTGGCGGAGGCTACCTCGCACCACAACTAACATCTTCTCTCCCTGTTCCACTCCCAAACAGAATGAGGGAAAAATGACTGCCTATATGCCTCTGTACGAGCCCTAATCTCTTTTATCTCATCTTTATGGTCTTTCCGTGAAATGTAAGTTGGCGGCAATAAAATTGTACTGCAGTCAGCCTCAAATGCTGCTTCTCTAAATTTCCTCTGTAGTGATTCACGAAAAGAACGCCTCCTTTCCTCTAGAGACTCCCACTCGAGATCCTGAAGCATTTCCGTAACACTCGCGTGATGATCAAACCTACCAGTAACAAATCTAGCAGCCCGCCTCTGAATTGCTTCTATGTCCTCCCTCAATCCGACCTGATGGGATCCCAAACGCTCGAACAGTACTCAAGAATAGGTCGTACTAGTGTTTTATAAGCGGTCTCCTCTACAGATGAACCACATCTTCCCAAAATTCTACCAATGAACCGACTATCCGCCTTCCCGACAACTGCCATTACATGCTTGTCCCACGTCATATCTCTCTGCATTGTTACGCCCAAATATTTAATCGACTTGACTGTGTCAAGCGCTGCACTTCTAATGGAGTATTCAAACATTACGGGATTCTTTTTCCTATTCATCTGCATTAATTTACATTTATCTGTATTTAGAGTTAGCTGCCATTCTTTACACCAATCACAAATCCTGTCCAAATCATCTTGTATCCTCCTACAGTCACTCAACGACGACACCTTGCCGTACATCACAGCATCATCAGCAAACAGCCGCACATTGCTGTCCACCCTACCCAAAAGGTCATTTACGTAGATAGAAAACAACAGCGGACCTACCACACTTCCCTGGGGCACTCCAGATGATACCCTCACCTCCGATGGACACTCACCATCGAGGACAACGTACTGGGTTCTATTACTTAAGAAGTCTTCGAGCCACTCAAATATTTGGGAACCAACCCCATATTCTCGTACCTTAGGAGTCGACAGTGGGGCACCGAGTGAAACGCTTTCCGGAAGTCAAGAAATACGGCATCCGTCTGATACCATTCATCCAAGGTTAGCAAGATATCATGTGAAAAGAGGGCGAGTTGCGTTTCGCAGGAGCGATGCTTTCTAAAGCCGTGCTGATGCATGGACAGCAACTTCACTGCCTCAAGGAAATTCATTATATTCAAACTGAGAATGTGTTCGAGAATCCTGCACCAAAATCATTTTTAAGGCGTCTGCAGATATCCAAAGATTCGCGACTGCCCCACTATTCACCAATCACCCTAAAGTGAGTGTGTTGCAATTACGACTGGCCTATAATAAGGCGCTAGATCGTTTGCGATGCTGCCACGAGACCATAGGGACTGGAACAATGAGGTGTGGGATCGCTTGATCTCCTCGGGTGATAGCAGATGCAATCTAGACATTCTGAACGTACCTTCATATGGTGAGAGGTGGAAGTACGTAATGCATCCAGGAGCATTGTCGAATACGATCGTTTTGATGGTTCAGAGTCACGATGTGAGCGGGCGTAATACTGCATGGGTGTGCTCACCTCCTAATCTTTGAACGAGGTACACTCTCCGGTAAACACTATTACGCCACCCCACTCCTCCACCCATGTCCGAACTTTAACGGGTGCACTGGATACTGACTACATTTTTATGGATGACAGTGCGTAACAGCATGGAACACAACACGTTTAGGAGCTCTTGGAACGAGAGGACATTCAGCGAATGGAGCAGCCTGTCTGTTCCCACTACCTAAATCCTATCGAGCACGAATGAGATTTTCACTCTGCAGCGGAGTGCGCGCTGATATGAAATTTCCTGGCAGATTAAAACTTTGTGCCGGACCGAAACGCGAACCCGGCACCGTTGCCTTTCACGGGCAAATGCTCTACCAACTGAGCTACCCGTACACGACTCACGCCCCGTCCTCACAGCCTTACTTCTGCCAGTATCTCCTCTCCTATCTTCCAAACTTTACAGAAGCTCTCCTGTGAACCCTGCAGAACTAGCACTCCTGCATTACTGGCAGAAGTATGGCTGTGAGGACGGGGCGTGAGTCGTGCACGGGTAGCTCAGTTGGTAGAGCACTTGCCCGCGAAAGGCAAAGGTGTCGAGTTTGAGTTTCGGTCCGGCACGCCGTTTTAATCTGCCAGGAAGTTTCCTATCGAGCATGACTGAGATGCTCTGGGAGACGTATTGCAGAACGCCCACGTGCACCGTTGTTTATCCAGCATTTCCAGCTGGGTTGATGGAGGAATGGAATGCCCCCTACAACAACAACTCCTTACCAGCCTGGTGGCCAGCAGGGGAACACACTGCAAAGCATGCATTCTCTCCATCGTATTAACACACCTTGTTAAAAACCACGTCCCGATTTCTGTAATGTCCCGTGGATCTTCATAAATCACCGTGACTTTAGTGTCACTATTGTCTTTTAATTAAACTGTCATTTGTCTTCATCTCACTGCGTATATCTTCAGTAACAATGTAGCAGTTCTTTCTATGTATGGCCCAATTTTCGTCAAACTATGGTACTTGGCAGTGACACTTCATGCGAAAGTTACATTCGTCCTAAGGTTTGCTCACCAGTGTACTCTAGATCAAGTAGTCGCTAGGACAAACTAATTATTGCTGCTCCTATCTATCACACTCTTCAAGGACTCGAGCACAACTATTTGCAATGGTAGCCAATTGAAACTGAGTCAAGAGAATGTGGCACTTTGGCGCGTAAAAATACAATACAACCTCACATACGGCTGCACTGAAGTTTCAGAATGCACGAACGATTAGAGACATTAATAGGCACTACGCAACACAGACTTTAATTGTACAGTCAGATATTTCGATACTGAAACACGTAATAAAATGTCTAAGTTTGGGATCTATACAAACTACAGACCGGCTGTTCCAGGCTGCTTTACAGGTGCTGCTCGCATTCATTCTTAGGTTAGTTTCTTAGTCCTACTTTACAGGTGAATTAGAGCTACAGGTATTACTCGACATTTACACTTATATTTTTACTAGTTTACACTTGTATTTTTACTAGTCCACATTAGGCATATCGAAGGGCAACTAAACCAACCCCCATATTTCATGCTCACTTACGTATTTCTCTCGATTTATTTCTCTGTGATGTCACATTTGAAAGTCCTTTTCTATGATGTAGAATTTATCAGTTTCAGCAAAGTCATTTTGCACTTTATACTTAAAAGTCACATTTTTTTAATAAACTATGAACTCGAAGAAGAAAAGTTCTTTACTTCAGAATTTGTAAACAGCAGTCGAACGAAAAAGAGATAGATGGAAAAAACATAAGTAAAATATAAATAATGGCCATAACTGTTTATACGTTTATCCCAATGCTAGACAAGACGGTCAGATTAGTAGGACAAGAATAGAACGACGTACAAATGACCTTGGCCTTGGGAGATAAGCACTTTCAGTGACAGGTTTGCACATGGTGCCCCTGCATAATTACTTGGAATAGATTTTCCAGTACTATACCGAGCATCAGCATTCCAGAAGTACAAGCAAATTATGTCATCTGTTCTACATAGGCCTTTCTTAAGGCCAAAGTTAACTATACTGACTTTTAATGTAGAGGGACTGTCTCTTCCAAGCAAGAGCTGTTCGGTGAACTCTGCCAAACTAACTGCTGCGATGTTCTGTGCCTACAAGAAATCCACAGAGATGATCAAATGTGTCGCCCCAAAATACCTGGATGAGACTTGTTGCTGAAAGATCTCATAAACAATATGGAAGTGCCTTATTTGTACGACCCGACCTCCACATTATTTCTACATCCATCTCTGAACACAGTGATACTGAAATACTCACAGTAGAACTTAATAAGTCCATCGTATCGTCAATCTACAAACCACCTAATGCGAAGTTCTCTTTTTTAACTCCTGAGAACCTCAACAAACACCAAACCAAGATTGTAGTTGTAGATGTCAACAGCCACAGTACAGTTTGGGGCTACTCGCAATATGACGACAACGGGGAAGAAATGCTGAAATGGTCTGACACTTTCCAAATAACTCTCATCCAGTAAACTCCCCGCATGTTTCAACAGTGGACGTTGGAAACGTGGATCTAACACAGATCTAATCTTCACAAGTGAGCACATAGGCGAACAGTGTAAGACAGTTTGCCACCCTGTACCCAGTTCTCAACACCGCCCTGTGATGTGCGAAGTTACTGCAGTATCCCACCCAAGAACCATCCCATTCCGCAGAAGATACAATCTCCGTAAGGCTAACTAGGAGCTTTTTAGTTCCAACCTGGATAAAATTTTAAATGATCTCCTGGCAACACCACAAAACTACGATAGGGGTGTGGATGGAGTGAAGACAGGAATGCAGAACACAACACCTCTACGGATTAACAATTCAGTCGGCAGCCCTAATGAAGAAATACCTGTCTCTGTTTGAACAAGATCCATTCAATGAGCAAACCATCTTGGCTGGTCAAGAAGTAATGCCTTTCATAGCAGAAAACAAAAGAGAAAAATGGATTAAACTTATGGAGGAAACAGATCTTTCAATTAGTAGCCAGAAGGCAGGGAAACTGCTGAGAAAACTACGTAACGATCCTAGCAAACATGCCAATCACGCTAACATAATTCCAAATGAAATTGCTACACAGATTCTTTAGAATGCTAAACCAAGATCTCCTATCAAAAAATCTGACTTGCATTTAGAGTTTAAGGAACAATCTCAGAATAATAACCTGACTAGACCATTCAACCTAGGTGAATTAGAAGAAGCCATCCACAAATGCAAAAATGGCAAGGCAGCAGGATTAGATGACATCTGTGTAGAGCAAATTAAACATTTGGGCACCGCAACCAAAGACTGGCTCTTAAACCTGTATAACCACTGACTGGCTTTTTTCAAGATCCCAAAATTATGGCGGAAGGCACGAGTGATTGCAATACTAAAACATGGAAAGTCACCAAGGGATCCGAAGAATTTCAGGCCAATGTCTCTCCTTTGACATCTCTATAAGATCCTAGAGAGAATGATTCTTCACCGCTTAACTGAAGTAGTTGATCCACTTCTTATCTCGCAGCATGCTGGCTGTAGACCATGCAAGAGTTGCATCTCACCAATCCTTTATCTTCCACAGTTAATAGAAGATGGTTTTGAGCAGATAAAGATAACAGGTGTAACTTTTGTTGACCTTTCGGCGGCCTTTGATACCGTAAACCACAGGGTGCTACTGCACAAAGCTACAACCTGACTAACGACTACGCGCTGACCAGGATAATTGCAACACTCCTACAGAATCGACGTTTTCTCGTGGAGTTCCAAGGAAAACGCATCCTATGGAGAACTCAAAACAACGGTGTCCCTCAAGGAAGTGTAATGTCACCTATTTTATTTCATGTGTACACTAAGGATCAACCACAGCCTCAAGGATGCAAAAGCTTCATATATGCTGATCACCTTGTTCTTGCTGCCCAGGGCAATCGGTTTGAAGATGTAGAGATAATGCTTACACGCGGTCTACAACAGGTTGGTACTTACTATGAAAAGAATCAGCTCGCACCCAATTCTTAGAAAACGCAAGTGCATTCATTCCATCAAATGGCTCTGAGCACTATTGGACTTTTCATCTGAGGCCATCAGTCCCCTAGAACCTAGAATTACTTAGATCTAACTAACCTAGGGACATCACACACATCCATGCCCAAGGCAAGATTCGAACCTGCGACCGTAGCAGTCATGCGGTTCCGGACTGAAGCGCCTAGAATCGCTCGGCCACCGCGGCCGGCCCAAACATTAAGAACAACAGCTCTTGCCTTATGCTATTCTGCCTGAGGGTATGCCAGCCCAGTGTGGTACAATTCAGTACATGCAAAGCAGGTTGCTGTAGCCTTTAATGACAGCTGTGGGATTGTTACAGGCTGCCTAAGGCCAACCCCCATGGACAAGGTTCAATGTCTCGCTGGGACTGTTCCATGTGACACCAGAAGAGAGGTCTCCGCTAACATCGAGAGGCATAAATCTAATACAGTGACCTCACATCCACTCTTTGGACACCAATCTGCCAAGCCAAGACTGAAGTCCAGGAAGAATTTCCTAACAACTTCACAGCCCTTAGAAGGATCAACTGCAGCTATCAGACTTACCAAGTGGAAAGAAAGATGCCAACACCTGTCAAACTGGATGACACCTCAAGAATCCCTGCCGCCTGGACACATTGAGGAGTGGATCATCTGGAAGTACTTGAACAGACTACGGACCGAAGTCCCAAGACCGAGGAACAATCTCCTTAAATGGAACTTCCAACTGCCGACAGCCAACACAACACTGTGCGAATGCGGTCAATTGCAAACAACCCGGCATCTCTTCAGATGTAACTCATGCCCAACCAGCTATAGCATGAAGGACTTAACGCCTGCAGCACGCAGTGCTATCAAAGTTGCCCAATTCTCGGTGAATACTGTATAGTTATCTTTGCATGTATTGTACATGTGTTCATTTTAATGTACCTCTGACACGAATAAAGAAAGAAGAAGTGAAAGGTTATACAACTGAAATAGTTCCTTTGAAGGTCAACGCCCTCCTCCCGTCCCCACCCTGAACCCTCTTGCACCTTAGATAATTGTGCCATTATGTACAGGGTTACCCAATAAGTTACTATCTTCGTTCCTGTTACTCTTTATCACCTCTTCGTTTCCACTGTTTATAATTTAGTGGCCTCCTAAATGCCTCAGGGGTTGTTCGATGTCTCTTTACTCGGAGATTGTCAGTTCTAATCTTGTTTCCGGAAGAAATTTTCATAATTGACCGGAAAGGGAAGACAAGGTCGGCACAAATACAATACTTGGCCATCAGATATTACGTCAGTATCCCATGCTAAATTCCAAAACACTTCCCAATGTCTGATAGAGCCTGCTGATGGTAATCTGTCCATCAGACGAGGAAGATGAACTCGAAGGCCCCTTTGATACTAAGTGAGCCATATGTCGTCGTTTAATCCTCTCCGTTCTCCGTTCTTTTTTATCATCAGCAGCATGACAAACATGACCCTAAACTCTCCTTCAGCTCATTCCAGTCTCCTAACAAGACGAGACATAGCTAAAGCTTTGCGAAGCAAAGCAGCTTTTGTGTGAAAAAATACAACGCATCCTAGTAGGCGACTGAAGTATCTCTTGAGGATCTCCCAGTCAGAAAACTATCTAACTTGAAACAATTGTGAGCCAAGTAGGCTGTTCATCCTATTTAACAAGTTGATCCACGTCTACCTTCTATTCAGTCTAGCTATGATGGTTGTACATCTAAGCATTATTAGTTGCTGCCCTTCCACTTTTATACTTTTTTTAAAGTACGCTTCCACGTTTTTCACCGATTTTTTGATTTTCATCTTAGCAATGTCGATAAATAATAGAACAAGAAATGTGCACCTGACATTGTCGAGGAAATGACAGAGCCTTTTCTTATATAAACAGTCTACTTGGCTCTAAACGAAAGTGCCAATGTCGATCTTGAGATTATGCAATAAAACTCTCCTGTGACCTTATAAGTAAAGCTTACTGTCATCTTCCAACACCCGAATGGAGGTATAGTCCCATTAAGCAGCCACAGGTGCCATCCATGATTCTTGGTAATACTATCATTCATGAAATGCATTAACAAGTTATAAGTACGGTACGACAAGAGCTAAACTACTGAATGGAAACATTTGAAAATTTGTACCACACCAGGAGTCGAACCCACATTTCCCTCGTGTCGTAAGCCGTCACCTTAACCATTTCGATTATCCAAGCACACTTCCTAAACCGACTTAGATCTCCATATGTTCTAGTGTCTGCTTCCCATAGTGCTAGCAGAACTTTGTTTTTCCTGCACAGGGCGAAATTTGTTTATAATTGTATAGCTGCTGTGGGCATCGTATTCACAATTCGCTAATACAGTTTGTGATTTAATACTGTTTTGCATCGTCCTACACATATACTGTCAAATACAGATATTACACTAACGTACTTCGTCAAAGACAAGACACCCTGATGAGAAAAACAAATAAATCTCTCCCTGAGCGGGAACCACATAATTGTGCATTCATGACTGGAAGCAGACACTGGGACACTGGAAGCGTGATCGGATAGCTGAAGTGATTAGAACGACCGCTCGAGATAAACAGTATATTTGGGTTCGTGTCCCGGGCCGCCTCAAATTTTTATATGTTTCCAAGCAATTGTATAGCTGTTGTTATACCGTATTCGCCGTCTGCAAATACATTTCATGATTTAGTATGACTATCGATCATCGGCAGTGTCTGTTCCTTCCGAGACAAGATTGCAGCGAACTGCACAGAAATCCTGTAAAACAGACGCTGTACCAATGTAATGGATATTTTCCTTAAGGGCTTACACATTGGGGATTTATTTTGGGACATTGGAAGTATATGATTTTAACATCATCTTTATATCTGTTATTTTCGAGGTGAATTATGGCACCTTATTCATTTGTATTGTGACAAATTCTGCCTTTTAATGTTCTTTAGTTACTAAATTTTATCACGACTTCGTCAGTAAATTATTGACGGTTATGGTTTTCCAGGATTGGTCCATTATCTCGTTGAAACTGTTTCGGCAACAGAGAGCTTGCCTTTTGTGTATACAAACACGCTGTTTATGCTTTATCTTCGGTGTTCAAGGACTTGTTTGTGGTTGATTTCATAGTACTAAGCAGAAGCTAGAACTCCTCTGCGTGTATTGGAATGGGACTCCTTTTAAGGTTATCATATGAAGTAGTTTCTGAAAACAAGCATTACCACCAAGTGGCTTAGGTCTGGAAGTACAGTTACTGCAGTACTGACATTACTCCTTCCAGAAGATATTTCCTAAAATTTGTATCGTTCTTCAGGAAAACAGTTCTTCCATTCTGAAAAGAACGTCCATAGAAATATCTATGGCCCCCTTACAGACTGTGTGGAGAATTCACGCAAATCCAAAAGATCTGTACAAACAGCTTGAAAGTTGCTTTTCACATGCACTGCCGGAAAAAAAAATGTAATACCCACAAGGACCGTGTTCAGGGACTGTGGTTCATTCGTCACGATAATCGCCGATCAGATGGTGTCCGGGAGGCTTGTCTGTGCACTCTCTCTGTCTTGACTCTGCAGGCAGTAACTGTGCTGTGTTTACATGTAAACAGATACTGCAACTTTTCTGCAGGGTACAACCATGCCCCGTCGACAGGCACGTGCTTGTGTTTAATAGCTTCAGATATCTGAAAAGACTCGCGTTTCGGGCTTGCGGGAAGCTCGGTGGGACGTATTGACGAATTGCTGCACATGTTGGGCACGACGTATCGATGGTGTGTCGCTGCTTTCAACAGTGGACTGTGAAAAATTTCTACGCTAGTAGGCGTCCGCGTAGGATCGACGCAGCGGTGGCCGAGCTCAGAGGATCCGGTGTCGAAGTCCGACTACATGTTGCAAATTCTCTGTCACCAGGGAGCACTGGGAATCGTTTGCTTGCAGCAGGAATAAGATCATGTGTCGCTCTGGCCAGGCTACCAGAGACACCACGACACCACCAAACATGGCTACTCTGGACTCGTGAAAGAGGTGACTGGAGATTGTAATGGCGCTCTGTCGTCTTCAATGCTGAGAGCAGGTCCTGTCCGTCGTGAGTGATACAAGTACACGTTGACATGGTGAGTTGTCTAGTCCAGAGTGCATTCGTTCACGGTGCACATTTGTAAGATACATGGGTTACATAGTTTTGACCGAGCGAGATGGCGCAGTGGTTAACACGCGGGACTCGCATTCGGGAGGTCGACGGTTCAAATTCACATCCGGCCATTCTGATGACCTCGCTGTCTGATCCCCTCCCCCAAATCAACCAACCATTAAAAATGATTTCGAATGTAAACACTTTTATGGACGATGTTCGTGGAACAGTTTGTTTTGCAGGATATAATTACTGCAGATTTCCTGTAATATGACGTTGGAATCAATGTCTTTGAGGAGCAACACCTCAGTTGCATTACTGAGTCTAGTTTGGACCACAGAATGTTAGACGTAGCCAGAAGCATGTACAGAACTACTGAAACTGGCTTACCAGTAGAACGTTCCACATACCGATGGCCCACAGTTATACTATTGGTCGATATGAATCTTCAAACTGAATCGCGGAAACTTTCATCAACAACAAAAACTGCTATATTTATCTCTCATTAGAAACAATTCGTAGCTCCTTTCCAATATGCTACCATGTCGACTTTTGTTGATTTAGTTCCCACAGTCAGAAATGGCTCTGAGCACTATGGGACTTAACATCTGTGGTCATCAGTCCCCTAGAACTTAGAACTACTTAAACCTAACTAACCTAAGGACATCACACACATCCATGCCCGAGGCAGGATTCGAACCTGCGACCGTAGCGGTCACGCGGTTCCAGACTGAAGCGCCTAGAACCGCACGGCCACACCGGCAGGCCCCACAGTCAGAAGTCTGACTTTCCAGAACTAGGTAGCGAGACGGTGCCCTCTCATTAAGCGGGTACGTGTCCAACAGTCGATGATGATACTTGCTTCCGGCATGGATGTTAAATCCAAAGTGAAAGTCTGCCCAGGATGCGGCAAGATTTCCAATAACACGGAACAGATTTCCCTCCCCGGGCACGTCGCCTCCTGGGGTTTCAATTAAACTCCGCTCGTTGTGTAGGGACGTTGTTTGCAGGAGGGCACGTAGCAACTCTGCCAATCGGCTTATCCCCTGCGCCAGCTTGCCGTAATTGGCTTCGATAGTCGTCCTCTGTTTCTCGAGATCTCCAAGTTTCTCGGCTACAGTCGATTACAGACTTTTCCAGCCCACTCACGTTGCACGAGTGACGTCAGTTGCGGTTATTGGTTAAGTCGCAAAAACTTTTTGATTTCATGTTGTGACGTCTGTGGCAGAAATATAATACAGATTCTCTTCCTCCGGTCTTCTCCGTTTTGTTCTATCACTCATCAGAAACGCTATTGTGTTCTGGTTTGACCATTCAGTCATTATATGGGACTTGTGACAGTTTATTAGCCCAATAAAATAAATGAGCTGATTTGAATGATTTTACAATTGTCTTCCTAATTTCTCTCAGTAAGACACAAATAAATACATACACTCAGGGTGCCTCTCTTCAGAGACGCCTGGTGCCGTTTCTCTGTTGTTTCGGTAGGAATTTGTAATTATGTTTCTGAAATACGTAGCTGGAGTCAGCCGAAACAGTGCCATCATCTCTTTCACGGGACGCCTATTGTCGACGGAAAGCGTTGGGCTGCTTCCTGTTAGAAACTAAATAGTTTTTAATCAATTTTATGTGCCCTTTCGATACAGCTGTACCACATTAAGCTAGTACAATACTCGTTTTATAGATTTGTCTCACCACCGACAGTATAACGAGGATAATAACTAGTACTCCAGCAAGTGCATCACCGCAGTGGCCTCTGCTGGCTGCTACTGCTGTGCGGAAGCGGTACTGGCTATTCCTCGTATTTCAGTGTACCTGTTCATACATATCGATAGAACAAATATCGTACTAGAGTAACCTGGACCGCTCTATCGAATGGGCACGTAAAATATCATTTTAACTTTTTTAACGTGTACGAAACCGATGCTTTACACCGCCACTGGCTGTCATATGAAGGATGTGATGAACAATAATTGATTTCTCTGACTCCAGTTAAAGAATGCAAAAACATAGCTGCATATACCTTCTAAAACGCCAGAGAGATTGTAGGTTAGGTTAAGGTTAGTGTTGTTTAACGTCCCGTCGACAACGAGGTCATTAGAGACGGAGCGCAAGCTCGGGTTAGGGAGGGATGGGGAAGGAAATCGGCCGTGCCCTTTCAAAGGAACCATCCCGGCATTTGCCTGAAACGATTTAGGGAAATCACGGATAACCTAAATCAGGATGGCTGGAGAGAGACTGTACCTGACTACTCTAAGGAGGTACGCGCCATTTATATACAGAGTGAACATTAATAAAACCGTCGAACTGCAGGAACGGTGGAAAAAAGGTCCTATGAACATGTGTCAGGGAACGGATCATTGCCACGGTAGATGGCGCTGACGAATGATAGTTCCTCTGACCAGGTGCCGTGTGTTCCTTATGTGTTGCAATTCGTGTGATTGACGCAACGTACTATAAGCAACATAATTGTCCGATATTCATGTGGGGAACAAGCCGAAATGGTATTTCTGTACGGCCAAGCAGATGGAAACGGTCGAGAGGCAGATTGCCTGTACCAAAATAAGTACCCTCACAGACACTAACCACATCACACGACGAAAGTTCAGGGAAGCGACGGGCTGCGCGTGCACCTGAGTTGGACGACCAGGTTCTGCCTCTCGACCGGTTCCATCTTATTGCCCGTACAAAAACACCTTCTCTGCACGTTTCCGACATGAATACAGGACCATTCTACCGCTCAGAGTATGCTGCGTCCATCACACAGCCTGCAACGCGCAAGGAACACACGGCACGTGGTCAGTGCAGCCTACTGTGGCAAAGATGCGTTTCGGACATATGTTTATAGGATCTTCTTTTTCTCTACTTCCAACATTGCAAATGCAAATGATTAGCTTTTCAGAGAATTTACACAAGGCTGGCGCCGGTGGCGACACCTACAACGTGCTGACATGAGGAAAGTTTCCAACCGATTTCTCATACATAAAGAGCAGTTGACCGGCGTTGCCTGGTGAAACGTTGTTGTGGTGCCTCGTGTAAGGATGAGAAATGCGTAAAATCCCGTTTCAGACTTTGATAAAGGTCGGATTGTACCCTACGCCGACTGCGGCTTATCGTATCGCGACATTGTTGCTAACGTTGGTCGAGATCCAATGACTCTTAACAGAATATGGAATCGGTGGCTTTAGGAGGATAATACGGAACACCGTGCTGGATCCCAACGGCCCCGTATCGCTAGCAGTCCAGATGACAGGCATCTTATCCGCGAAGCTGTAACGGGTCGTGCAGCCACGTCTCGATCCCTGAGTCAACAGATAGGAACGTCTGCAAGACAACAAACATCTGCACGAATAGTTCGACGACGTTTGCAGCAGCACGGACTATCAGCTCGGAGACCGTGGTTGCGGTTACCCTTGACGCTGCATCACAGACAGGAGCGCCTGCAATGGTGTACTCGACAACGAACCTGGGTGCACGAATGGCGAAACGTCATTTTTTCGAATGAATCCAGGTTCTGTTTACAGCATCATGATGGTCGCATCCGTGTTTGGCGACATCGCGGTGATCGCACATTGGCATTGTGTATTCGTCATCGCCATACTGCCGTATCACCCGGCGTGATGGTATGGGGTGCCATTGGTTACACGTCTCGGTCACCTGTTGTTCGCATTGACGGCACTCTGGACAGTGGACGTTACGTTTCAGATGAGTTACCACCCGTGGCTCTACCCTTGATTCGATCCCTGCGGAACCCTACATTTCAGCAGGATAATGCACGACCACATGTTGCAGGTCCTCTACGGGCCTTTCTGGATACAGAAAATGTTCGACTGCTGCCCTGGCCAGCACATTCTCCAGATTTCTCACCAACTGAAAACGCCTGGTCAATGGTGGCAGAGCAACTGGCTCGTCATAATACGCCAGTCACTACTCTCGATGAACTGTGTTATTGTGTTGAAACTGCACGGGCAGATGTACCTGTACACGCCATCGAGCTCTGCAGGATCTACGCACCCAGATTGCGTGAAAATGTTATCACATGTCAGTTCTAGTTTAATATATTTGTTCAATGAATACCCGTTTATCATCTGCATTTGTTCTTGGTGTAGCAATTCTAATGGCCAGTAGTGTAGTTCTATTTTTAAAAAATGGCTTCCCGAACCTTAACTTGACCAATGTCGTGGTTTCACTAAGACAGGCTTAATTTCTGTGCAAAGATACAACAGCTCTTGGAAATTTACAGTTAATTAAGTGATATCTGCGTTTCGCGGTATCCGACTTTTTCAGATCTTTCTAGCTTTGTCATCTGTTGGGCGCGCGGTTAGAGGCACCATGTCGCAAATCGGGTGGCCACTCCCCCCGGAGGTGAGTGTCGTCCCTCGGGTAAGGGTGTGTGTGTTGTATTTAGCGTAAGTTAATGTAAGTAGTTTGTGAGTCTAGGGACCGATGACCTCAGCAGCCTGGTCACATAGGAATTCACACACATTTGACCATTTTATTTTATCTTTGTTACAGTCTAAAGCGTGAATTAAGACTTTGCAACCTTGTACTGCAACGATGTAAACGTTTTAACTTCTCATTGTCGAATATCACAGTCATGTAACATTTCTTAAAGACCATCGTATTCACCTCTGGATATAGAGATTATTTATGTCGAAGTTGCAGTCTCGGTTTTGGACCATTTTCAAGTGACAAAATCTTTGGCAGTACCGCTTGAAAATGGCCCAAGGCCATTGTAATTGTGAAATAAATTATTTCTCCAGTCAACCTGGGATATGATATCCCTTAAAAAATGTTAATGCTTTAAATTGTAATGAATCTGAAAATATCGGCAGATAATGGCCGCAAAAATTATCATATATTTTGAGGCTCAAAGTATGACTATAATGAATAATGATTTACAAATTTTATTGTATCTGTATTCAACCTTCTTAAGCGATGGGAAGGGGGAGAGGGGAACACCTGCACGCGCCTGCACCTGGAGTAACAGAATAAGAGATGAAGTCTCAGCAGGAGGCCCTCCCGGAACTGTCATGTTGTCCAGAGACACAGATTCGATACGGAAGCAGTAGGTGCTGTTAGTTTGTAGTTAGTTGCACCATGCAAATTTGTCAAAGATAACTGAAAAATGGACGTAAGAGGTGGACAAGGGATTTATACATGCAGAATAAATTAAAGTCATTAAATACACAGAGGTGACCAAAGTCATGGGTTAACGACATGCACATATAAAGATCGCGGTAATGTCGCGCCCACAAGGTATAAAAGGGCGGTACTTTGGAGGAGCTGTCAATTGTGCTCAGACGATCCATGTGAAAAAGTTTCCGACCCAATTATGACCGCACGGCGGGAATTAACAGACTTTGAACGCGGAATGGTTGTTGGAGCTAGAAGCATGGGAGATTATATTCCGGAAATTGCTTTGGAATTCAGTATTCCGAGATCCACAGTATTAAGAGTGTACCGAGAATACCAGATTTCAGGCTTTAACTCTCACCACGGACAACTCAGTGGACGACCACCTTCGTTTAGCGACTGAGAGCAGTCGCGTTTATCTAGAGATGTCAGTGCTAAGAGACAAACAACACGGCGTGAAATAACCACAGAAATGAGGGTGGGACGTACGACGAAGGTATCAATTAAGACAGTGTTTTGAAATTTGACGTTAACTGGTTATAGCAACAGACGAACTACGCGATTGTCTTCTAACAGCACGACATCGTCTGCAGCGCATTTCCTGAGCTCATGACCATATCGGCAGGACCGTAGGTGACTGGAAAACCGTTGCCTGGTCAGATGAGTCCCAACTGCAG
Source organism: Schistocerca piceifrons (assembly GCF_021461385.2). Taxonomy (NCBI): domain Eukaryota; kingdom Metazoa; phylum Arthropoda; class Insecta; order Orthoptera; family Acrididae; genus Schistocerca; species Schistocerca piceifrons. Next base: position 254,766,279 of record NC_060141.1, on the reverse strand, counting down.
TTGGTAAGAGCTGATGGTACGGTTCGAGTGTGGCGTAGACTTCAAGAAGCCAGTGACCCAAGTTGTCAACAAGGCACTGTGCAAGCTGTTGGTTGCTCCATAATGGTGTGGGCTTCATTTATATGAATTGGATTGGGTCCTCTGGTCCAGCTGAACTGATCATTGATTGGAAATGGTTACGTGCGGCTTCTGGGAGATTATTTCCAGCTATTCATGGACCTCATGTTCCAAGACAACGACGTAATTGTCATGGGTGACAATAAGCCGTGTCATCTGGACCATACTTGTTCACGATGGAAAGATATGTGTGTCCTCAATTTTTTTTATTGAAGTTTAACTAAACGTAACTAGCTATGGGCTGAAATAAAACATTTTTATGATAATACAACGATCTTTATTTAGTTCTATTACGTTTCTGTTTAAATGTTGAATCCAAAGCGCCTTTCACAAATTTTATTATTTTCAGTGCAAACGGAAATATAATTTATGGTATTCCAAAAATGCAGTCAATTAAGTTAAAGGACGTTACTTCACAACCAAATTGCAATGTTATTTAACAATATTGCATTGATTTGAAACTCCAAGGTACTGAAAAAAATGAAGTCTAGCTCTATCCTGACAGTACTTAGTTGGATTACTGAATAGTATCGCTGTTGTTGCAATTATGATTTCGGGAATAAATTTTTTTCAGTGGTACTGGAAGTAGCTACATTGTGTTTTGACAACACATGAATACGACTAGTGACAAATTGTCAACAAGCAAATCAGGAAAAGGTAAGAAAAAGGAATAGCCACTGAATAAGCTATAATGTGAAACAAAAGAAACAGTGGAATCCCGTCTGTCTTGAAGAATTTCCACTTTCACAATATAGCCAACATTATCGTATATTGTTTTTTCAATAACTGATCCCTGCAGGAACAAATGAAATTCTCAGTGAATCTGTAACACTTATTCACGGGAGTACGCATATCACTCCCTGATGAGGTATAGATAATTCTCATCCAAGTTATTTTAAAGAGTTTTTGTGTACTAATGTATATATAAATATCCTATAAATTCATAGACAAGAATACCACCCCCAGCGTGGATTTCATTTTATTACGTTGGGAATATCAGTATTTGAAAAAAGGAGTTATTTCTCAAGCTGTTCACTCTGAGCTTCGTATGAAAACTATGGAACGAACCGTACTCACATCTTCTTCATAAGCAAACAAAAAGAAACTGTTATCTCCCTTACTCTACGATATATTCATTATTTGGTTGTAAGGACCTGGGCTCAGATCATTACGGTTTTAAAACGACAATACGTGGAGTACGATGGCGAGGGCGACTGGCGTCTGTGCATACATTTTCGCAGTACAGATGGCAAAACCTTTAGGCCCGGTGTGCCTTGCGACATTGCTTGGCTTGCTGTTGTTGTTCCCAACGGAAATAATGTTTCACTAAGTTCAATTGCTTGCTGAAAAAGGTCACTTTTAGCAAGATGTTTTTTAGGAAATCTGGTCTGAGAACTGCCACCAAAATGTGGCAACACTTCTATGTACTTGTGAACACTCTTATGTCCAGTGCTGTAGTTGAGCAGTGTGGTCTCTAATGACATCACGTCGTTGTCACCTATTCCGTGTAACCTGTATCATGTCCAGACTCACAATTGAAACGTGCGCACTTGTGGGACTATTAAAAACTTGTGTTCCTTGCTCTGCACTACGGCTAACATTATTCCGTATACGTGTGCAATGTTCCGTTCCACTGGAAATGTTTTCCGATACCATATGTATTGAATGGACGCTTTTTATGGTTCTACATCCCTTGTTTTGTATTCCTGCACTCTCGTGTGTTATGATCAACTCAACCAGACTCACACCACTCCGGTTTAGGACATGATATTGTAGATGACCTTTACGTCCGTGTGTGTAGCACTTCACGTCAAAGGGAAGATCCAACGGTCATTACGCCGTTTCATAGCAATAACTACTTGTTCCATCTATAAGGAGATACTGATATCTGCGGACTGGTCCATCCTGACTGTGTGACATGTTAGCAGAATACGCGGTAAGAAGACATCAAGAGTCCTACTCCCAGCTTCATTTAAGGTAACTGCATCAGCCTTTGCACTTCCCGTCAGCTCATATGCTTTTGAATTAACTTTCAGAATTCAGTTCAGAAGGATTGCACTGACCCATAGGGTTTATGGACCAAACTACTCAGTTTTTCCCTAAAAATTCTCGAGGTACTCTGTCACCAGTAGCGTTGGTGCAACCATCAGCTAGCTTCTGGAACGTTTCTGCCTAACTAAGTGCTTCGTGATACATATAAGTGTTTTGGCTTGAAGCGCTAAACGCATATTAGTCACACGCAAAACATGTTTCATCCGTCCACTGTTCAGCGTTAGCTGATATATCTCTAATGAACGCAGTTCAATCCTACGTTTTTTTCCCGGAAAATGACGTAATTACTCCTATTTCCGCTGCTGATGGAAAGAGAAAATGATACGATGTGCTCCACATAGCCTTGACATAGCCCTGATCCTGACAGTGTCTGCCATACGGCGGTATGAAATGTCCCAACCTGCCTGCATTGGCATTCATTTTCCTGCTCATAAGTCTGTACTGGCTCCGTTAAAGCGGTAACATTTTCACCTATAAAAGCAGCACGCGTTCCTACCATTCTGCGTATTCTACAACTGCCATTACAGTGAAAGGGATGTGGTAAAAACTATACTTATACGGAGTCTTCAGAAATTCCCGTTACAAACTTCTCCGACTTGTAGAGGGGAGTTAGTACATAATATTTTGAACATCAACCCTTGTTCGGAAACGTAGCATTTCCGTGCTACAGCCGTTTGAAAACATGTTTGCTGGGTAGGTATGCAACAGAGTAGCCACGGTGGGAGGAATGGGGAGAGAGGGGTATCCGGGTACGTCGGATCAGCTGGTGTCATCATTTGACGTCTACCATATCTCTCTGACCTGGTTGGAGCCTTGTTCACATTTCCATCCGTGTTAGGGCAACATCTTTGCAGAATACCCCGACATGATCTTTCTGAATGGCGAAGCTCACGGTAATGGAAGAGCTGATCGTCGCCTTTGTCAAAATTGTTTTCCACAAGGTCCGATTCCATGCATACCTTTCCGCCCCATTACCGTACCGCAACGGCTTCGAGAAAGGGTACCTTCACCATCGGCAGATGTGACTGTGGTTCTCCAAGTAGAAGTCGCAACCCAAATCGGAAGAGGCCGTACTGCATCACGCTGAAGGGACCCCGTCAACGGGTCTTAATAAGTGAAGTCGTAAAACAAATGATGTACTGGGCCACACTTAACCACTTACTTATAGAAGTGCCCGCGTTACCATCACGTTTTCAAATGGTTTTAGTAAGGAAACGGTACGTTTCCGATTACGTGTTCCAGTTCAAAACACTGTCTACTTACTCCTCTCTAAAAGTCATAGACGTTTTTAACCGAAATTTTCGAACACCCATATTACAAGCAACAATGAAATACATTTTGTTTTTGCGGCGAATTATGGCCCAATGTGATTCATAACAGTCTTGTGCTAAAAGATCAAACAGTCCACAGGTGTCAAACGTAGCTGGTACTGACTTAGTGCATGGCAACACATACCCTGATAAATTACAAATTTTTTTACCTCATTGACGTTAATAAACTTCCCTTGTACTCCCGGTAAATATTGAAATATCTGCAGCTTCGTGTGGTTTAACAAAGGATATTTAATGACCTTATGACTCGCCGTGGCCGCACACAATAAACACAACCAGAAAGGCCAAAAGAAAGATGCTTACACATCGCACTGGGCGGAAGTCCGGACCCCGACGAAAAAGCTGTAACATCGGCTCCACTAAGGTGGCAGCAACCTTACATGAACACTTCTGATGCCAATTTATAAGGACTGGGCTAAGACACTCTGCTGGATGACAAAGCGTGGAATACAGTGGTGAGCGACGGTTGGACTCTTCGTGCTAATGAAAGACAGGTTTGCAGCGGAAGTTCGTAGCGTTATTGTTTTGCATGTTGGAATGACGGTTGCTATAAGTTTATTTATCGATTGTCGTTTTTTATTTGTAGTTCAATTTTGCTATTAGAGTTCAAAAATTGTCATTTGGAGCTAGTGAGGGGAGCTATGGACGCTCGGAAGTAGAGTAGCAACTGGATAAATCGGAACATTTGCGAATTATTTCTCAATTTGAGTTCAAGAGAGGGGTAACAGTGACGGGGCAGCCAGAAACACTGCACCGTGCATGGGGATAACGCCATTTGTCAGAGCACGGCAAGAAACTGTTCATTTCGTTTTAAGAGGAGTATTTTTGACTTAGCGACTCTCCTCGTTCAGGAAAACCATCAGGGCTCGATAAGGACGGTTTTAAATGTATTAATGCACAATGATTCTCAATGTAAACAAGAACTGGCAGTGTAATGAACTGTGATCATTCCAAAATCGTGTGACATTTAAAAGCAAAGGAAAAGGTTCGAAAATCGGGAGTATGTGTACCGCATGCTCTAAGCCAAAATTACAAAAAATCAGTGGATGGAGGTATGTGCTTGCTCGTGATCAACTGGCTCGTGAACAACGCTGACCGTTTCTATCTTCTACCGTTACTGGTGACTCGAAATGTTGTCTTTATGCTAACGCAAAGAAAGGAATGGTTGACGGCAAATAAATAGCAACTCCCCCAAACAAAGGCCTACGTGAATTCACCAAAGGCAATGCCAAGCATCTGCTGATACCACCATTTCTGACATTTATTGTCAACAACTGAGACGTCTTGCAGACACAGACCAAGAACGACGACCGGGAAGACTGCGTGAAGTGATGCCACTCCACGATAACTCCCGCGCACATTTTGCTAGACATACAAGAAGGTCTATACACGAGGAGCGTTGTGAAACCATGCCGCGCGCACTTTCTCCAGCTGATCTAGTACCCTCAGATTTTCACTTTTTCCGGTCTCTGTCAAAGAGCTTTCAAGAAACTCCCTTTTCGGATAAAAATGCGGCCCCGACATGACTGGATGAGTTCTTCTCCTCAGCACCATGTGATTTCTGCAGTTGTGGAATCTGAAAGTTACCCCATCGTTGACAAATTGCTGTAAATAGTGAAGGAAAATATTTTACTGACACCTAAAGTCTCTGTTATGTGCATCTATTACGTTTATTAAACTTACGCCATGAACGTAGCCTCACATCCAAAAGAATTAGCATAACGTTAAATGTAACAGCTGAACCATCTGCACTGCAGCAACAGTGAGGAAAGCTGTGAACACAGCACGCAGATTAGAGCGTGCTGACTCATTCACCTATGCAGGTTCTCGAGCATGTTGTCTCCTCTGCGGCAGGTCACATAATGCCGCGATGTCATGCTCGCAGTGCAGGAGGCTAAGGTCATACAGTGGTGTTGACTACCAGATCGTAGACTGCATGTCAGTAAGACACTGTCGTGGACATCATAGGGTTGTGACCGAGTTCGTGTTCCGTACGTGATGTTCAGGGTGTTCGGACGGGACGGATATAAAAACATTTGTTTACACAGGGCGTTACAAAAAGGTACGGCCAAAGTTTCAGGAAACATTCCTCACACACAAAGAAAGAAAATATGTTATGTGTACATGTGTCTGGAAACGCTTACTTTCCATGTTAGAGCTCATTTTATTACTTCTTTTCAAATCACATTAATCATGGAATGGAAACACACAGCAACACAACGTGCCAGCGTGACTTCAAACACTTCGTTACAGGAAATGTTCAAATTGTCCTCCGTTAGCGAGGACACATGCATCCACCCTCCGTCGCATGGAATCCCTGATGCGCTGATGCAGCCCTAGAGAATGGCGTATTGTATCACAGCCGTCTACAATACGAGTACGAAGAGTCTGTTCATTTGGTACCAGGGTTGCGTAGACAAGAGCTTTCAAATGCTCCCATTAATGAAAGTCAAGAGGGTTGAGGTCAGGAGAGCGTGGAGGCCATGGAATTGGTCCGCCTTTACCAATACATCGGTCACCGAATCTGTTGCTGAGAAGCGTACACATCGACTGAAATGTGCAGGAGCTCCATCGTGCATGAACTACATGTTGTGTCGCACTTGTAAAGGTACATGTTCTAGCAGCACAGGTAGAGTATCCCGAATGAAATCATGGCGGTGAATCGAGGAACTACAGTACATACTGACGTAAATAAAATGAGCTCTAGCATGTAAATTGAGCGTTTCCGGACACATGTCCACATAACATCTTTTCTTTATTTGTATGTGAGGAATGTTTCCCGAATGTTTGGTCGTACCTTTTTGTAACACCCTGTATTTCAGTAACTATTAAGGATTATAAAATTTATTTCTCCGACTGTGTCTGCATGCTTAGCTGGGTGGTGATGTTCTCGCCTACCAAGCAAGCGGGCCCCAGTAAGATTCCCGGCCGGGTTGGAGATTTTCTCCTATCGGGTACTGGGTGTTGTGTTGTCCTCAGTGGCCGAGCGGTTCTAGGCGCCACAGTCTGGAACCGCGCGACCGCTACGGTCGCAGTTTCGAATCCTGCCTCGGGCATGGATGTGTGTGATATCCCTAGGTTAGTTATGTTTAAGTAGTTCTAAGTTCTAGGGGACTGATGACCGCAGAAGTTAAGTCCCATAGTGCTCAGAGCCATTTGAACCATTTTTTTGTGTTGTCCTCACCATCATTTCATCCTCATCACCGGTGCGGAAGTCGCCCTGCGTGCCCTCGACTGCACTTGGTGGCCCAACGTCCCCGGATGGGGCCTCCCAGCCACTGATGCCATACGTTAATTTCCATTTTTTTTGTCCGACTGTGTACACAAGAACTCAAACACTTTTATGAATTTTGGTACAGTTCAATGTGGGCACCGTTTGTAGCTCGACAGGCATTGAAGCGGTATTCCACTTTATCACACATATTCATAAGAATGACATTTGCTGTCGTTTCTAATGTGTCGTAGATTTGTTGTGTCAAATCTACCAGATCCGTAACCCATGTTCTGTAAACGACGTCGTTGACAACACATAGTCATCCCCCATACCTCCATAAAACGCCAGGAAAGCGTCTCATCGAGAAATATGGAAACATCACCATGATAGGGGGGGGGGGGGGGATGGGAGGGGACGACGACACCCTGCTGAAGAATAACGTCGAGAGGCATCTGTGGCAATTCTTACATAGATGAGCCCTGTCACTGGCGCACATGAGCCATGCTACTCACTGCTGTTCATGAAATGATGAGAACCACATCTCTTTAACAGTTGCGTATTAACCAAAGATCGAAGTGTCAAGTTATAACGCTTGCTTGTTGTACGTCACTCTTCCCTAACACACTAACCTTAAGTCCTGTTACGGGAAAAGCCACGTATAACACTAACCTGCTGGGACACAAGCTATTGTTGCCCTCTGAGAGTATTTATAATTTTGAATTTTGACCGTGCGTGTGTCTAATGGATGAAGATTTTTTTTTTTTTTTTTTTGGTCATCAGTCTACTGACTGGTTTCATGCGGCCCGCCGCCAATTCCTTTCCTGTGCTAAACTCTTCATATCAGAGTAGCACCTGCAACCTACGTCCTCAATTATTTGCTTGACGTACTCCAATCTCTGTCTTCCTCTACAGTTTTTGCCCACTACAGCTCCCTCTAGTACCATGGAGGTCATTCCCTCATGTCTTAGCAGATGTCCTATCATCCTGTCCCTTCTCCTTATCAGTGTTTTCCACATGTTCCTTTCCTCTCCGATTCTGCGTAGAACCTCCTCATTCCTTACCTTATCAGTCCACCTAATTTTCAACATTCGTCTTAGCACCACATCTCAAATGCTTCGATTCTCTTCTGTTCCGCTTTTCCCACAGTCCATGTTTCACTACCATACAATGCTGTACTCCAGACCTACATCCTCAGAAATTTCTTCCTCAAATTTTGATATTAGTAGACTTCTCTTGGCCAGAAATGCCTTTTTTGCCATAGCGAGTCTGCTTTTGATGTCCTCCTTGCTCCGTCCATCATTGGTTATTTTACTGCCTAGGAAGCAGAATTCCTTAACTTCATTGACTTCGTGACCATCAATCCTGATGTTAAGTTTCTCGCTGTTCTCATTTCTACTACTTCTCATTACCTTCGTCTTTCTCCGATTTACTCCTCAAACCATACTGTGTACTCATTAGACTGTTCATTCCGTTCAGCAGATCATTTAACTCTTCTTCACTTTCACTCAGTATAGCAATGTCATCAGCGAATCGTATCATTGATATCCTTTCACCTTGTATTTTAATTCCACTCCTGAACCTTTCTTTTATTTCCATCATTGCTTCCTCGATGTACAGATTAAAGAGTAGGGGCGAAAGGCTACAGCCTTGTCTTACACCCTTCTTAATACGAGCACTTCGTTCTTGATCGTCCACTCTTATTATTCCCTCTTGGTTGTTGTACATATTGTATATGACCCGTCTCTCCCTATAGCTTACCCCTACTTTTTTCAGAATCTCGAATAGCTTGCACCATTTTATATTGTCGAACGCTTTTTCCAGGTCGACAAATCCTATGAAAGTGTCTTGATTTTTCTTTAGCCTTGCTTCCATTATTAGCCGTAACGCCAGAATTGCCTCTCTCGTCCCTTTACTTTTCTTAAACCAAACTGATCGTCACCTAGCGCATTCTCAATTTTCTTTTCCATTCTTCTGCATATTATTCTTGTAAGCAGCTTCGATGCATGAGCTGTTAAGCTGATTGTGCGATAATTCTCGCACTTGTCAGCTCTTGCCGTCTTCGGAATTGTGTGGATGATGCTTTTCCGAAAGTCAGATGGTATATCGCCAGACTCATATATTCTAAACACCAACGTGAATAGTCGTTTTGTTGCCACTTCCCCCAATGACTTTATAAATTCTGATGGAATGTTATGTATCCCTTCTGCCTTATTTGACCGTAAGTCCTCCAAAGCTCTTTATAATTCCGAGTCTAATACTGGATCTTCTATCTCTTCTGAATCGACTCCTGTTTCTTCTTCTATCACATCAGACAAATCTTCACCCTCATAGAGGCTTTCAATGTATTCTTTCCACCTATCTGCTGTCTCCTCTGCATTTAACAGTGGAATTCCCGTTGCACTCTTAATGTTACCACTGTTGCTATTAATGTCACCAAAGGCTGTTTTGACTTTCGTGTATGCTGAGTCTGTCCTTCCGACAATCATATCTTTTTCGATGTCTTCACATTTCTCCTGCAGCCATTTCGTCTCAGCTTCCCTGCACTTCCTATTTATTTCATTCCTCAGCGACTTGTATTTCTGTATTCCTAATTTTCCCGGAACATGTTTGTACTTCCTCCTTTCATCAATCAACCGAAGTATTTCTTCTGTTACCCATGGTTTCTTCGCAGTTACCTTCTTTGTACCTATGTTTTCCTTGCCAACTTCTGTGATGGTCCTTTTTAGAGATGTCCATGCCTCTTCAACTGTACTGCCTACTGCGCTATTCCTTATTGCTGTATCTATAGCGTTAGAGAACCTCAAACGTATCTCGTCATTCCTTAGTACTTCCGTATCCCTCTTCTTTGCGTATTGATTCCTCCTGACTAATGTCTTGAACTTCAGCCTACTCTTCATCACTACTATATTGTGATCGGATCTGTATCTTCTCCTGGATACGCCTTACATCAAGTGTTTGATTTCGGAATCTCTGTCTGACCATGATGTAATCTAATTGAAATCTTCCCGTATCTCCCGGCCTTTTCCAAGCATACCTCCTCCTCTTGTGATTCTTGAACAGGGTATTCGCTATTACTAGCTGAAATTTGTTACAGAACTCAATTAGTCTTTCTCCTCTTTCATTCCTTGTCCCAAGCCCATATTCTCCTGTAACCTTTTCTTCTACTCCTTCCCCTACAACTGCATTCCAGTCGCCCGTGACTATTAGATTTTCGTCCCCCTTTACATACTGCATTACCCTTTCAATATCCTCATACACTCTTTCTATCTGTTCATCTTCAGCTTGTGACGTCGGCATGTATACCTGAACTATCGTTGTCACTGTTGGTCTGCTGTCGATTCTGATTAGAACAACCCGGTCACTGAACTGTTCACACTAACACACCCTCTGCCCTACCTTCCTATTCATAACACCTGTTATACCATTTTCTGCTGCTGTTGATATTACCCGATGCTCATCTGACCAGAAATCCTTGACTTCCTTCCACTTCACTTCACTGACCCCTACTATATCTAGATTTAGCCTTTGCATTTCCCTTTTTCAGATTTTCTAGTTCCCCCACCACGTTCAAGCTTCTGACATTCCACGCCCCGACTCGTAGAACGTTATTCTTTCGTTGATTATTCAATCTTTTTCTCATGGTAACCTCCCGCTTGGCAGTCCCCTCCCGGAGATCCGAATGGGGGACTATTCCGGAATCATTTGCCAATGGAGAGATCATCATGACACTTATTCAATTACAGGCCACATGTCCTGTGTATACACGTTACGTGTCTTTAATGCAGTGGTTTCCATTGCCTTCTGCATCCTCATGTCGTTGATCACTGCTGATTCTTCCGCCTTTAGGGGCAATTTCCCACCCCTAGGACAAGAGAGTGCCCTGAACCTGTATCCGCTCCTCCGCCCTCTTTGACAAGGCCGTTGGCAGAAAGAGGCTGACTTCTTATGCCGGAAGTCTTCGGCCGCCAATGCTGATTATTTATCAAAATTTAGGCAGTGGTGGGTATCGCCACGAAGACGTTTTGATTATGAATCAAAGACGCCACCCCTAGACCACGGGATGAAGATATTGGACTATAATTTTTAATATGGTGCGGTTAACAGAAAAACTAAAGAGACTTTAACTTTGGGGGTGAATGAAAGTAGTGAAATTCATATGTGAACGGAAAAAAAAGAACGGTCGCCAACCTAATCAGGCACATTAATTTGAAATTAAAAGAAAATTGAATATCAGTTATTGAAGTTCCTTTCAATAGTATTTCCTTTGAATATCACACAGGATACAAACAGACACGGGGCTCTCTGAGTTGCGAGTAGCATTAGTGACCAATAATGCACAAACCACTAATCATAGAAAGTAAAAATATACCGAACTCCTACTAATAACAGCTACAATCAAGATGATTGCTTTACTCAGTACTGAGATGTTACTGCAGGAAGTACAGAACTAAAGTTGTACATGGGGGGGGGGGGGGGGAGAGGGGGGTCTTCTAGCTCAACTGGCGTGTAACGACCAATAATATAAGAAACAAATAATATCACAATTGCCGCGCCGGGTAGCTGAGTGGTCTGAGGCTGTCACAGTCTACTCGACTCCCTCGTCGGAGGTTCGAATCCTCCCTCGGTCACGGGTGTGTGTGTGTGTTGTTCTTATGGTAATTTAGTTTTAGTAAGGTTAAGTAGGGTGTAAGCTTAGTGAGTCCGCAGCTCGTGGTCTTGCGGTAGCGTTCTCGCTTCCAGTGCATGGGGTCCTGGTTTCGATTCCCAGCGGGATCAGGGATTTTTCCTGCCTCGAGACGACTGGGTGTTGTTGTGTCGTATGCACCATCATTCATCTTCATTACGGTCGGAGGAACGCAATGGCACACCACCTCCGCTAGGCCTGGTACGGCCGTGTGGAACTCCCTAATCGTCCCATACGCTCCTCGGAGTATAGGACCTGATCATCATCAAGCTGAGGGACCACTGACCTCAGCAGTTTGATCCCATAAGACCTTACCACAAATTTCCAAAAACTATCACAATTACACTGTTTATACTCTCATTTAAAGAAAAATATCAGTTTTCCTTCGTAGCTATAATATTCTTGTTACCTTTCTGATATGAGAAGAATATGGTGGGGACCCATAAACTGGTATAGTACCACTATTCATGCTCTATGGTTATTTCAGAAACAAAAATTGATTCAGACAAAGTCAATTCTTAAATTCACTTGGATTAGATTATACTTTACTTTTCAAAGTAAATTACTCACACTGAGCTCAATTAACTTCAAAAGCAATCATTCATGTTAGTAATCAAGGGTAACTTATGTTCCAAATGAGTTGAACTTATTTGCCTTTTTCACCCCGGTGGAGCAGGTAGTTTAGACAGTAACATTTACACAATCAACACTGTATTTTTGCAAAACGATACTTTGCACAAAACTGAGAGTACTTTAGCAGAATGGTAACTAACTTCACTTTTGTGATTTATACTTCAACTATTGCTAATCCTGGAACATTTTGGCAATCATAAATAAGTCACTAGTTCATTTGAAACAGGATACTCGGTTTTATAAGCACGTAGGAGAGCAACGTGCATACGTTTGTGATCAGGATAGGTGATATGGTTCCTAACACAGATTTATAGCTTTTGGATTATTATTGAAATCACTCACACCAGCTAACTGGTCCATACTCTGATACATATCTGTATGCATGAAGTTAGTTGAGCAGTGGCGAATTTGTGGTGGCAAGCGACATGGCTGTTAATTGTACACCCGGCTCTTGATGTTTGAATGCGCAATAAAGTTTCTTCTTGGTCACAGAATTTAATGTATTAAAGCTCTTCCTTATTGCCGAGAGTACCAAGCAACAGCCGAATCCACATCTGAGGCAATTTTCCTCGCAAGGCGGCTTCCAACTGCCTCCCTTGGCACCGTCGATGTGTACTGTGCAACGGCTTAACACTAACTGCGCACCGTTCACACCAAGGAGCCGCCCAGTTCGACCGCCAAAACCACCTTTTACACCGCGCCATGCCACTTCCATTGCGGAGGGACTTCACTACATCTTTCACATTTTATAACACAAGTGCTCTAAGCATGAACCAGCTTCCAATACACATTGTGCAACGGCTAGCCACTGACTGCGTACCATTCACACAAAGCAGCCGCCTAGTTCGACCGCCAAAACCACCTTTTAATACGCCAATGCCACTTCCGTTGTGGAGGGACTTCACTACATCTTTTACATTTTATAATATAAGTGCTCTAAGCATTAACCATCTTCCAATACGCATTGTTAATATTATAAATTTACACATATTATAAAATTTCGTTAATTAAAAAAATCATTTATCTTTTTCCATGTATACCTTACAGAACTCTAAATTTCCTGTTACAAATCAATGACCTTAATTAACAAAGAATAAACACTTCATAACTGTAGATACACAGTTACAAAACATAAACCTGCTTCTAATCGATATAAGTGTTACACAGCTCAATGTTTCATGTAGGTTTCCCGACAGGGATACTTCAATGAAACATCAATAAGGCTTCAAAACAGCGTTGGGCGATACAAAGAAAAATTCTGCAAATGCATTACACAAATACACTTCACGTAACTGTTCCTATAAAACACTGTTTTATCAAGTACTATACCAAGAAAATAAAATTCTGTACATTCAGAAAATATATACTATTGCAGATATGAGTGCATCTTGTAAAAATTATATATATGCATGGTTTTACATACTGTTTACATACACAATTTTCATTACACAAGGTTGATCTAAACCTCTTTGTCACTTAATGATTATTAAGAAATTATATTTTGTCTGCTAGAAATATACATGAAGTTCATCAAGAAACACAATATTCAATACACTGGATAAAGTTTTCATCCTTTGTCTGCCTATTTACATTTTTGGCAGTCCTCTATTATTTTCAAAATCAACACTGCATCTGCCTATTGACACGTTTGGCAATCCTTCTGATCATACTGTAATATTCCATCCTTGCAGTCCTTATATAAGTCATAGCCTGGATTTTACTTGTAACGTATATCCCATTATGTTATGCCGAATCTAGAACTTACACACATGCATCAGTGGTCTGATAACAAAAATACTTTTTCCAAAGTAACAACACTTGGCAACACAACATCAAGAACAAAAAAAATAGAGAATAGAGTAGATATGCATTTTTCCTTCCTTTTGCCCTTATTATTCATTTCCGTGGACATAACATTTTAAATCTCCAATGTTACAAACACATATTGGCTTCTTTGACTTAGGATAAATAAGATAATAGGCATTAGTGTGCGGTGTTTCTTGCACTTCAGAGGGACCATTATAACAATATTTGAACTTAGAAATTTCCTGGTTTATTTCACTGGATTTTTTGGGAGTTTTTAAGAGAACAAAATCACCAAATTTGAATTAGGTCACTTTAAGGCTCTTATCATGCCTTTCAGATCTGGCATCCGCTTTTTCTTCTATTTTTTCCATACTAAGTCTTTTTTCTCTTACAAATTTAGATTTATGTTAGGTGGAAATTGTAAGGTCTCTTCTATTATACTTTTGCTCTTACAGTTAAGTAGAAATTCCTCTGGTGTAAATCCTGTAGTTTCATGATGGAAGGTATCGATTAAATTTTGAAAGTCAGCAATAAACCTGCCCCAGGCCTTATGATTGTAATGGCAATAGGTTCGACATGATCTATGTAGTTCATGCATATAGTACTCCCAAATACGTTATTTACTCGCCAATCATCTATGTCTGGGGGCTTCTTCGGTTTTCTGAATTGTACATCTTTCACAATCCTTGTCAACTCTTGCCATCATATCGAATCGTCTGGTGGCTCTTTCGGTTTTCTGAATTCGAAGTCTTTCACGATTGTAATCAAATCTTGCCCCAGTATCGTATCGATGGGTGGCTCTTTCTTTTTCAGTTCGGTATTTACCAACGAATTTTGTTTGGATAAGTCTTCATTCTGTTTTCAGATACATCTTTCGTTATACTTGGTTCTCTTTCCTCTACTTCTACATTTTCTTCGTCTCAACCATCACTCATTTCACATACACTGTGTGGTTATAGCATGAACGTTACTCATAGACAACGAGCCAGCTCTTCTATCGATCTTTAATGAGTTTTCCTAATTTCAATTTTGCGCTCCTTTCCTAAAATTTCTACTAATTTTCAGCCACAATATCATTTCGGATGATGTCAACTTTAACTTCATATTTCGTATAATCGTCTTGGATTTCAGTGGTTGACATATATTCATCTGAATCTATATTCTCATGATTATCAATTATATTTATTTGTACGAGTTTGTTGTTAGCCAGGATCGCCTCGCGTGCCTTTCACAGCGTGTTACTTTCTCATACCAACCCGTTCCTCTAAATTTGCCATTTCCGCACCTTGCGTGGTGCTGACTACTTCCACCTCCTTTTCTTTTTCGGACAACGCCCTTTTTTCGACGTTTCCACTTTCGTCTCTCCCTTTTATTAAATATCTGGTTGTATAACAGTTTTCAAAATTTTCCCACTCATTTTGCTTTAAATTGCAAAACAAATCGTTATGCCCTTCTGCGATCACTAAAGACTCCCTCTCACACAAATTGTCTGTCTTTTCGCTTTTACTTAATAACGTGCCTGATTCCTTTTTCATTTCGGTGATAGTCAAGACCAAAACAGGTCCACTAAATTCCCTTGCAACGTCATCTTTTCCTACTGCCATTACTACAGCCGCATGATGGACAGCTGATCGCTCAACATAAGCTGTGGCTAAGTTTGCATGCTATCGCCTGCAGTATATTCTCCCATACATGACTCATTCACGCGCACGCCTGTTCTTCTACGTGCACCACCTTGTGATGCAGCTCTGCCATTTGCTTGTGTCTTAAATTCATTTTACTACAGCCAGTATCGTTTCTTTAGTTTGGGCCCGTAATACTTGTCCCCGATAATCTGGCCTGTAAAACACATGGCCCTCAGTTTTCCACGTCATTTCAGTTTCTATAACCTTGCAGTACAAACCCTCTACCACGGAAAGACACGTTACTCCGACCTCTGCCTTCATCTCCTTGCATCTTATTGATACAGTAATGTTCGTTAACATTTTGTTCATTACTCTCTTGATTTTCCCTACTCCGGATATTATTATTTTGACGATAATCACAGTTCCCTCTCCAGTGGTCCTCATCATCTACTCTTTCCAAAAACGACGAGTAGGTTTAGTGGTTACTTGTCACATAACGGTTTGAATGCTCCGGAAGCTCTTTCCATAGTTCCCACACTATTTATGATTCCGTTTGTATATTAATCAATTGTGTCAATTTTCGATACCACATTTCACAAAATTCTTTCATTGATCTCCTGCCTCTGTTATCATACAATCTGCCCTTGATAAATTCCCGCCGTAGGCAATCCTGTTTCTCCTCTGACCAGTATTCTTGTATAAATTTTTGTTTAAATTCGTCATATGACATTTGTTCCATATCTAAACTTAATCCCTACCCTTTTTCATGGCCCTCAAAATCGCTAAGAACCATGCTGATCTTTTCCTGATCTGTTATATAATCAGGAAAATTCCTTTCACAGTTTATAAAATAATCTTGTGGGTAACATCCACTATGCTTCATAGCCTGAGAGAATCGTTCTTTGCCCTCCAGCAATTTGTTACACATTATTCTGTCAGTTACGTAATTCAGTTTTTCCCTCATTTTCTTTTCAAGATCGCTCACTATACCTTGAATCTGGGAAGGGTTCTGTTCACACTTCTTCTCGCAAGTTGCAACTTGTTTACTCAGTTCTGTTTTGTAATTATTCACCGTTTGTCTCAAACGAGAAATTTCCGATTTACTTCTGTTTACTAATTCAGTTTTGAGGCCGAAAAATTTTTCATCAACTTTTCTTATCACCAAAGGTTCTACAGTATCTTAAACTTTTATTATTTCAGAATCGAACTTATCGTTGATGTCGTTAATCTGTGCCTGCATAGTAGCGACACTATTATTGATGGTACCTAACTCAGTTTTTAATTCCTTGATTGCATAACTCACAATGCCTACTTCCACACCTACTTTTTCGATCTGTTTACCTTGCATTTCAATTTGGTTGTTAATATTTCTACTGTGTGCTGCAAGTTGATGACCCTGTGCTACAGTTTGCTTGGTAATATTTTTACTTTGTTTTGCAATTTTGCAAACAACATGTTTAACAAATAAGTCATATTCAGTGGCTTTTCGTTTTCTTCCTCTATGGTGTCATGATATCCAGATGCTAATTCTTGTGTTTTGTTCGTTTCGCTTTCGACTTTTGATGAATTGAACATATCCATCGAGTTGTTAACATAAGCTTTGTCTTTGGTCATGTCGTCTTTCCTACCTTCTCTTATTTGAGCCGCTTTCATCATTAGAATTTTATCGCTGAAGTGCATGTGGTACTCCATGTCAGCCTGTTGTCATCCTATGGCGTCATTTGTGCTCTCATCTAGTGAACTACTGCCACCTAGTACAAAGGCAACTCAACCGTCTCGCTTGCTCTGACGTACCGTCGTCTTTGTATCCATTTTAAATTTTCCCAACACCTTATATTTTATCTTTTAAAAACCTGTGAAATTTCTATGAATAGTTTCACTTGATCTATTGCAAAGTTCGAACCGCTGGACATTAGATACTTGTCTTCTATTTGTTTTACGCCCAACATTTACGCTCTGAACTATATGTTAGTGAGAAAAACCGACAAATACGCTGTCACGGATGCCAGGTATAATACTAGCTTGTTATACGTAACTCTTCCCTAATGACCTTGAGCCGTGCAGAGCTCGTGTTCATCCCATCAATTGTTTGTAATATTCTATTACAGTAGTGCCACCTCGTTTTCTTATTCCATTTATTGGTGTCACTAACTTCCTGCCTTACTTGCCCATGAGTGGCAGTAGCAGCGCATATCGATAAGCACACTGCCGTACCATCTTTGGAACGACTGATAGTATTTCCGGGACATTGTGCGTCAGATAGTCAGTGAGTGGGAGACGCATCAGCAATGCAGTCGTGATGGAGCAGCAGTTGCGGCGGACCAGTGCTTGTGAGTGCTACGAAGTTCGTCACCCACCGATCTTGGACATGAAAGTTTAGTCATCACTTAACTTACTATCAAGCCTCAACTGTTTACATTTCTTCGTTTGATCCTGGTTGTCGCTTTTGGGACATTCCCGCATTCAACATGTGTGTTATTACGTTAGCTAAGGTTCCAACCGACTTCCTGTCAAATTTAACTTAATTTATTCCCTGTTACGGAAGTTCACCAGCGGTATCGTCTGCCTTGTGGCCGTTGACATTCCGGTTACCTGCCCTGGTCGTTGGCGTAATTTTAGACACTGTATATTCCTCATCGTATTGTTGCTGTCTAGAGCAGCGTGTAGTTCGACAGATGAGGTATTGTTGGTCGTTGTGGGCGCCAATACTCTGTGAGTCGTGTATTGAAATCTTGTGGTCGTTTTGCTGGTTGTGAGGAGCGGAACTGATTTGGTTTATCGGTAAGTCGGCTGTCTGTCGGTTCGGTTGCTCATAGTGAGATTCAGATGGATAGGGTGCGCGCTCTGTTAATGCGTTTAGCAAATCAGATAGCGGGCTTGGTCATGTTGGCCTTGGAAGATCATCATAAAAAACTAGCAGTTGAATTGGAAGCTTTGGTTAGCGAATTACAGTTTAAGCTTACATGTTTAAGGTTGGATGGGAACAGGATTCAAGAGTGGGACTTGCTGCGTCAGGGTCAAGGCGAGAGCCTGCCCAGGGATGGTACTGTTAGATCCTCTGTTAAGTTAGACGCAATATTTGCCGAGTTGCCTAAACCTCTGGCGTATTTCGTCCGAGATATTACTGAATTAGTTGTGGAGGGACTTAAACGAATCGAGATATTATTGTGGTTGTTGGTTCACCTTGAACAACATGTGGCTGCCTTTCACATTCCGTTACAAATAATTTTGTCACTGTTGTATCCGCTGGTTAGAGGCGAGTTGCAGAACCTCCTCTCGCGACCCATGGTAGAAGGGCTCTCATTACAGCAATTGAGGGAGCTTGTGATAAGGCAGAGGTTGACCACCGGAGTTTGAAAACAGCTTGAGTGTCGTTACATTTGGGAAGCGTAGCACGATAAGGAGCAGTTACATCAGTATGTCGATAGAGTTGAGATGGCCTCTTGTTGATTGTTTCGCCTGAACAACAATTGGTGTCTACTGTTCTTACGGGAATAAGTCGCATTTGATCTTCCATAAGCAGCCTTCAACCTGGGAAGAGCTCCGTAATGCGGTTGTAGCAGTGTCGGCATTGGCTCTTGGGAACGATATAAGGCACAAGGTTACGGGGCAGGCCGTCGATTCTGGTTCCCAAGTGTCTACATCCGCTGAAGTCATCAGAAGGGAACCCTGGCGCTGTTTCAGGTATGGTAGTATGGCTCATTTGGTGTGCTCTTGCGTTCAGTCTCTCACACCCAGAGCCAATAAATGACGCCGGGCTGGGCAGTGACATCGCGATTGAGCATTTAGACCCTGGCATACCCGTGTTGTAGCTCCCTCATCACCGCCCTTGCCTTATGTTTGTTCTCGAGTAGGTGGCGAACCGATTTGTGCTCTTTTGGATTCTGGTAGCTCCGTTTCATTATTGAGCTTCGAGTGCTCTTGGAATTGGGGCATCTTACGAAACTCTGGTCAGTTCCTTCTCTGGTGTAGAGATGTTGGATGGTCAATGGCCAAGTGTTGCCACTGCAATGTTGGGTCCGAGGGAGTGTTTCTCTGGGGGACTTTTCCTGGCCTATGTCATTAGCGTTGGTTACGGAACTGATGCTAGATCTAATTTTGGGGTGTGATTTGATCAATAAGTCTAGGATAGTGTTGGATTATTCTGGGCATACGTTTTTCTTTAAGTTCGCTCCTGTAAAGAAGTTTGCTTTCTGTGAGTGTGCTAAACGTATTGTGCATCGGGATGTCAGCGCAGGGTCGTTGAGGCTATGACTAATGACTTTGAACTTACCCATCCCTCACTGCATCAGGCTTCTCAATTACGGGATTTGTTGCATGGTTTTCCTCTTTGGGGGGGGGGGGGAACTAATGTTCTTAATTATCATATCCGTCTATGCGACGATATTTCGGTCAGGAAGTCCCCATTAGCTGAAGAGTGTAAACATCGTAACGTCCCCATAGAAAAATTAGGAATGACTGTGCTGATAAACCTCTTACAATAGTTGATTTTCAAACAGCTGAGCAAAACTGAACGTACTCAGACATTTCTCTCTTTAATTATTCTGATCATCACTAAATTGACAATATTTTTTTTTAGCGAAACGCAGTCTGACTTTTAATAATCCCTACAAAATAATGACCCTGACTAACAATAACCTATACCTTTCATGAATCACTTACCTCACAAAAACCTTCGTTACTCGAACTACTGCAATACAGCGACCGCCAATACTGCCAGCTGAATAAAGGATTCTAACTACTGAAGGCACTAACTACCGATAGGCATAGTAAGCAAATCAAAGATTTTGATAGAGAGCAAACAATGTATTTACCTTAATATTGTTCAAAAGTCATAATATACACTACTAGCAATTAACATTGCTTCACAACGAAGGTGAAGTGCTACAGACGCGAAATTTAACCGACAGGAAGAAGATGCTGTGATATGCAAATGATTAGCTTTTCAGAGCATTCACACGACTTTGGCGCCAGTGACGACACCTACAACGCGCAGCCATGAGGAAAGTTACCAACCGATTTCTCATACACAAAAAGCAGTTGACCGGCGTTGCCTGGTGAAACGTTGTGATGTCTCGTGTAAGGAGGAGAAATGCGTACCATCACGTTTCCGACTTTGATAAAGGCCGGATTGTAGTCTATCGCGATTGCGGTTTATCGCATCGCGACATTACTGCTCGCGTTGCTCGAGATCCAATGACTGTTAGCAGTGTATGGAATCTGTGGGTTCAGGAGGGTAATACGGAATGCCGTGCTGGATCCCAGTGGCCTCGTATCACTAGCAGTCGAGATGAAAGGCATCTTACCCTCATTGCTGTAACGGATCGTGCAGCCACGTCTCGGTCCCTGAGTTAACCGGTGGGGACGTTTGCAAGACAACAACCATCTGCACGAACAGTTCGACGACGTTTGCAGCAACATGGACTATCAGATCGGAGACCATGGCTGCAGTTACCCTTGACGCTGCATCACAGACAGGAGCGCCTGCGATGGTGTACTCAACGACGAACCTGGGTGCACGAATGGCAAAACGTCATTTTTTCGGATGAATCCATGTTCTGTTCACAGCATCATGATGGTCGCAACCGTCTTTGGCGACATCGCGGTGAACACACATTGGAAGCGTGTATTCGTCGTCACCTTACTGGCGTATCATCGAGCATGATGGTATGGGGTGCCATTGATTACACGTCTCGGTCACCTCTTGTTCGCAATGACGGCACTTTGAACAAGGGACGTTACATTTCAGATGTGTTACGACCCGTTGTTCTACCCTTAATTCGATTCCTACGAAACCCTAAATTTCAGCATGATAATCCACGACCGCATGTTGCAGGTCCTGTATGGGTCTTTCTGGATACAGAAAATGTTCGACTGCTGCCCTGGCCTGCACATTCTCCAGATCTCTCGACAACTGAAAACGTCTGGTCAATGGTGGCCGAGCAATTGGCTCGTCACAATACGCTTGTTACTACTCTTGATGAACTGTGGTATTGTGTTGAAGCTGCATGGGCAGGTGTACCAGTACACGCCATCCAAGTTCTGTTAGACCCAATGCCCAGGCATATCAAGGTCATTATTACGGCCAGAGGTGTTTGTTCTGGGTATTGATTTCTCAGGATCTATGAACCCAAATTGAGTGAAAATGTAATCACATGTCAGTTGTAGTATAATATATTTGTCCAATCAATACCCGTTTATCATCTGCATTTCTTCTTGATGTAGCAATTTTAATGGCCAGTAGTGTATATATATCAGACATGACATCCAGTCTTACAAATCTCCTTTTTCTGACAGACACACGTCTAGATCGTCCGCTCCCTAACCTCTGCCATCTCTCTCCCCACAATTATTACTGCTGGTGGCTCAACTCCAACTGCACAATGCTACGTGCTGTTCCCATCCAACTGCCCAGCACTACAATAGTGAATATTCCAACAATGCCAAAAAAGTTACCAAATCGTTGAAAAATTATGTATGCAATACCTGTGACTCGATATGTCTATTTGTGCTCCTTTCTTTAAGAAAGTATATCATAAAATTATTATTTAATGGATCTGTAGACATACAATAGTGATATTAACACATCTATTAAATTTTATTTTAACCAATGCTGCAGTGCAATTAGAAATGAGGTACTAAACAAAATAGGCAAATATATACATAAAGCAAGGCATGAAACGTTATTCACTAGCCATATGTCATTTCATAAGGCAGTAAAATATCTTTCGATTAGAAAGACATTAGTTACAAAATGTTTCCCATCATTTCATTAGGTATTTCAGTAAATATTAGAAAATACAAGCCCCAAACTGTAATCATATGTTTTGAGATGATTTCTACAAAGAAATGTCAATATCGAGGTTAGTGGCCTCGTTTTTCTCCACCTGTCCCTCTGAAAGGTACGCACTAATTGATTTTTTTTTCCAGGTGACTGTCGCGCAGCTGGGCGCCCACAGCTCATTATTGCAAGGTCACTTACCTTCCTTACCGACATATTTACAACAGCAGTTTCTACTACAGTGACAGTTTGATAGAAATAAAATTTCACAGATCGAGAAATTAGAGTAGAAATGTGTAGAAACGAAATCTCATGAATACCAGTGTTGTGACACATTCATGCATGTACACACATTTCATAGCTCTTAAAGTACGATTCTTGGTTTCCAACATTCTTTTTCACAAATCGGAGTTCCTAACCACTACTCATTATTACTTACCTTATTATACATATACATATTCATTGACACTTCTTCAATATTTCATCATAATAAATACGTAGCATAATTAAATTCCTCATATAGCATCAGTGGCCTCGTTTTTCTCCACCTGTCCCTCTGAAAGGTACGCACTAATTGATTTTTTTTTCCAGGTGACTGTCGCGCAGTTGGGCGCCCACAGCTCATTATGTCAAGGTCACTTACCTTCCTTACCGACATATTTACAACAGCAGTTTCTACTACAGTGACAGTTTGATAGAAATAAAATTTCACAGATCGAGAAATTAGAGTAGAAATGTGTAGAAACGAAATCTCATGAATACCTGTGTTGTGACACATTCATGCATGTACACACATTTCATAAACATACCTCAACAGCGTAATACACATCGTTATCGTAATAACATCATCATTGTAGCTTCTTTCAATAATTTCAAAACCTAAAAATAAATTCTCTGCTCATTTCAGTAGTGTCATCTACCTCAAACGTACTTCAAAAATCATGATCCCATACCAAATACATCATTCAAAGCTCTCATAGAATCACAACGGTTCCAAAAAGAATATGAAGAGTTCACAAAGGACAGACTATTCATAAGTGTGAAGTTATCCAGGTGTGTAATTGCGTAAACATGTGTCACTGACGTAGTAAAAAAGTGTTTTGTCTCTCTCAGTTAAAAGAGCAGATAGCTGTGTAATTCTGTGTTAGAGGAATATGGTACCAATGTAAAAGTTGTATAAGCAAATACCATATTACCTAGGGCTCCTAGCAGTTAGAACAAGCTTAGTATACAAAGTAGGCATGTACCTCCTGAGGATTAATGTAATTATTATACCCTCAGGTGTTACAGATTACAACATGGAATGAAATGTATCACCACAAATCTTGTTTGTAGCTTTGCAATTTAAAAATCTTTAAAAATAAATGTTTTAAATATAAAATTAATCACTCAAATACATCTACTGTAGCGCTAAACTGTGCGTCTTGTTGTAAGATAATCTCTGTCATTACTTAACGCTAAAAATGTGCCAAGTGTCGTAATTATCGTCGTCTCTAAGCAAACTTTTGTAGAAGTCAATGTAATTACCTCGTAATAAACAAAAGTGAAATCCCATGCATATAGATATCGTAGTTATTACGTATATTACCATGATCAAGAAAGTGCTATACTGTAACGTATTGTTGTTCTACAGAAAAGGCTTTCTCATTGTAGCTCTACCACGAAAGTTACTACTAGAACATGTTTTACTTTCCAGAAGAATTCGGAAAAACTGTGTAGACTTAAACAGAGACAGCGCAAAAGCAATAATATTCATTGTGTCATTCATTAGTGGCGTCGTGATATAATCGTGTAGCTGTCAAATAAACTACTCACTGTGTCATCTGGTATCTCTCAGAAAGTATTTTAAATCCAGAATGAATTTTCAAATAAACCAAAATGTTGCATTAAAATCGCATTAGCAGTACCGGTATGTTCTAAGCATGTAAGCCTTATAGTCGTTATGTAAGCGTGCAATGAACAAGCAAGACTTTACACACAATAACATTGTGTCGTCTGTTCACTACAAAAATGCATTCGTAATTACTGTCTAAATAAGTTCCCTAGGTTCTTGACTGGATAGTTAACTTTAAAACATTGTAGCATGTTAACAGTTTCCTAGTGTGACAAAGCGTACTGGTAATGTGAAGTGAAAAATTTTATGGCAAAGACTAAGCTAAAAATCAGATTATCTCTCAATAAACAGTTTTTCATGTGAAATGTGGTGCAATCCTTTACTCTTCCTAGTACGCAGCGTTTCAACTTCAGCGCAATTATCAGGTGGTATATGTCAGATTCTGTAAGGCCCATTGTAAATCAGAAAGAATTTGTGACTCAAGTGTTTATTCTTATGTGATAATGAATGAGCTTCAATGAGAACTTTCTGACCAGTATATAGTCTCCTTGAATTTGCTTTTGCTCCTTTTGTCTGCAGCAGAATTTATATTTTTAATAGGCAGATCAATTACGTCTTTGCGTCGAAGTTTACGTGTATTCGCAAAAGGTACAAGCTCTCTGGTTCTTAATTCTTCAGTACACGAATAGGTGGTAAAGCAGTGGAGATATGAGGCATTTCATTCAGCACGTTTTGAAATAAGTTTAAATATCTGTCCCAGTACTGATGCTTTCTGTGACGATGAAGACTGCAAAGCTTATTGATTTCCTTCATAATCCGCTAAGACGGCTTACAATGTGGTGAGTATAATGAAATAAAAACAGGTTTAACTTTATGATTCCGAAGAATGTGTGACCAAACAGCAGATGTGAATTGTGGTCCGTTATCTGAAATGACATTAGCAACGTGGTCAGCTTCACGTAAGAAATTTTTAACAAAGGCGTTGGATACAGACCGTCCAGTGGCTTTACGTAACGGAGTGAAAGAAAGAAATTTTAAAGAAAGTTCAACAGCTACTAGAACGTACAAAAATCCATTCGATGTTCTAACAAGGGGGTCCTAAGAGATCAACAACAGCAAATTCTTTTAATTTAGAAGGAATGATAGGAGACAACGGAGCACTATGTGAAATTGTAAATGGCTTAGCCTTTTGACAAAGTTTACAAATGGACAAGACTCTTCGAATTCTCTTTTCCATATTGTTAAAACAACAAGTTGTCCGAAGAATATGATAACATTTCCGTGGACCAAAAGGTGCGTAGCTGAAATGAATGTACCAAATGAGCTTACTAACAAAATCGTCAGGAATGCAAAGTACCCATAGCTTGTCATCAACAGTGCAGCGTTTGAACAGTATGTTGTTTCTAACAAGATAATAATGCCGAGTCTGCGTGTTTGTGCTTTCATGCCGATTACGTTTGATGTGTTTCCAAATTGGATCCTTGTCTTGTTCATGATCAATGTCCTTTAAAGATGTGGCGATGAAGTTTTCAAAGGCGACTTTATGAATGTAAAAAATACCGAAATTTTTTTCGAGGTTACCTTCTGTGTTAGTTTTCTCAAGCCCAGCCGATGATAGTGCGTCCGCAACAATGTTCTCCTTGCCAGGAATGTAGACTATTGTGAAGTGGAATTCTTGCAGAAACAATGCCCAACGTTTTAACCTGTCATTTAATTTTGAAGACATAAGAAATTGTAATGCACGATGATCACTGCATACTTTTACGTGCTTAGCGGAAAGAAAGAAATGGACATTGTTAAATGCCCAAACGATAGCTAAAGCTCTAATTCACTAACAGAATAATTTATTTCAGATTTTATTGGCACTCTGGTAGCAAAAGCAATGGTTTTCTGAACAGTAGTGTCATTTTCTATGGCTTCTTGAAATAAATGGGCACCAAGACCGACTTTAGAAGAATCCGTGCTAAGGCACAAATCTTGTGACAGATCTGGATGAGTTAGTATAGGCACGGTAAGTAGCGCTTCCAATGGCTCTGACTTTGAGCACTATGGGACTTAACATTTGTGCTCATCAGTTCCCTGGAACTTAGAACTACTTAAACCTAACTAACCTAAGGACATCACACACATCCATGCCCAAGGCAGGATTCGAACCTGCGACCGTAGTAGTTGCGCGGTTCCGGACTGAGCGCCTAGAATAGCGCTTCTTTCAAAGAACTGAATTCCTACTGTGCCTGTTCGTCCTAGATCCAAATAGTATTTTTTCCAATGACAGAACGAACTTTTGGGTAACTAGAATTTGGATACTTAGAAAACGATGGTAAAAATTTACGAGACCTAGAAAACTGCAGACTTGTTTTTTTGTGCATGGAACTGGAATGCCTCTGATTGCTTCTAACTTTTCATGATCCGGCTGGATGCCTTCAGAAGAAATAATATGTCCCAAAAACTTCACTTTTGACCTAACGAATTAAGGTTTTGCAAGTTAACTGTAATTCCAGATTCTGCAAAAATATGTAACACACTGTTGAGGATGTGATTATGTTGTTCCCATGAGGATTCTGCCATTAGAATGTCGTCCACATATAAGGCGATGTGGCCTAGCCCCATGAACCATGGAACATGCCGTTGGTGGGGAGGCTTGCGTGCCTCAGCGATACAGATGGCCGTACCGTAGGTGCAACCACAACGGAGGGGTATCTGTTGAGAGGCCAGACAAATGTGTGGTTCCTGAAGATGGGCAGCAGCCTTTCCAGCAGGAGCAACAGCTTGGATGATTGTCTGATCTGGCCTTGTAACACTAACCAAAACGGCCTTGCTGTGCTGGTACTGCAAACGGCTGAAACCAATGGGAACCTACAGCCGTAATTTTTCCCGAGGGCATGCAGCTTTACTGTATGGTTAAATGGTGACGGCGTCCTCTTGGGTAAAATATTCCGGAGGTAAAATAGTCCCCCATTCGGATGTGCGGCCGGGGACTACTCAAGAGGACGTCGTTATCAGGAGAAACAAAACTGGCGTTCTATGGATCGGAGCGTGGAATGTCAGATCCGTTAATTGGGCAGGTAGGTTAGAAAATTTAAAAAGGGAAATGGATAGGTTAAAGTTAGATATAGTGGGAATTAGTGAAGTTCGGTGGCAGGAGGGACAAGACCATTGGTCAGGTGAATACAGGGTTATAAATACAAAATAAAATAGGGGTAATGCAGGATTATGTTTAATAATGAATAAAAAAATATGGGTGCGGGTAAGCTACTACAAAAAGCATAGTAATCGCATTAATGTGGCCAAGATAGACACGAAGCCCAGGCCTACTACAGTAGTACAAGTTTATATGCCAACTAGCTCCGCAGATGATGAAGAAATTGATGAAATGTATGTTGAGATAAAAGAAATTATTCAGTTAGTGAAGGGAGACGAAAATTTAATAGTCATGGGTGAGTGGAATTCGAGAGTAGGAAAAGGGAGAGAAGGAAACATAGTGGGTGAATATGGACTGAGGGAAAGAAATGAAAGAGGATGCCGCCTGGTAGAATTTTGCACAGAGCATAACTTAATCATAGCTAACACTTGGTTCAAGAATCATACAAGAAGGCTGTATACATGGAAGAATCCTGGAGATACTAGAAGCTACCAGACAGGTTATATAATGGTAATACAGAGATTTAGGAAACAGGTTTTAAATTGTAAGACATTTCCGGGGGCAGATTGGGACTCTGACCACAATCTATTGGTTATGAACTATAGATGAAAACTGAAGAAACTGCAAAAAGGTGGGAATTTATGGAGATGGGACCTGGATAAACTGACTAAACCAGAGGTTGCAGAGAGCTTCAGGTAGAGCATTAGGGAACGATTGACAAGAACAGGGGAAAGAAATACAGTAGAAGAAGAAGAATGGGTAGCTCTGAGAGATGAAATAGTGAAGGCAGCAAAGGATCAAGTAGGTAAAAAGACGAGGGCTAGTAGAGACCCTTGTGTAACAGAAGAAATAATGAATTTTATGGATGAAAGGAGAAAATATAAAAACGCCGTAAATGAAGCAGGCAAAAAGGAATACAAACGTCTCAAAAATGAGATAGACAGGAAGTACAAAATGGCTAAGCAGGGATGGCTAGAGGACAAATGTAAGGATGTAGAATTTTATCTCACTAGAGGTAAAATAGATACTGCCTACAGGAAAATTAAAGAGTCCTTAGGAGAAAAGATAGCCACTTGTATGAATATCAAGAGCTCAAATGGAAACCCAGTTCTAAGCAAAGAAGGGAAAGCAGAAAGGTGGAAGAAGTATATGGAGGGTCTATACAAGGGCGATGTACTTGAGGACAATGTTATGGAAATGGAAGAGGATATAGATGAAAATGAAATGGGAGGTATGATACTGCGTGAAGAGTTTGACAGAGCACGGATAGACCTGAGTCGAAACAAGGCCCTGGGAGTAGACAACATTCCATTGGAACTACTGACGGCCTTGGGAGAGCCAGTCCTGACAAAACTCTACCATCTGGTGAGGAAGATGTATGAGACAGGCGAAATACCCTCAGACTTCAAGAAGAATATAATAATTCCAATCCCAAAGAAAGCAGATGTTGACAGATGTGAAAATTATCGAACTATCAGTTTAATAAGTCGCAACTGCAAAATACTAACGCGAATTCTTTACAGACGGATGGAAAAACTAGTAGAAGCCGACCTTGGGGAAATTCAGTTAGAATTCCGTAGAAATATTGGAACACGTGAGGCAATACTGACCCTACGGCATATCTTAGAATCTAGATTAAGGAAAGGCAAACCTACATTTCTAGCATTTGTAGACATAGAGAAAGCTTTTGACAATGTTGACTGAAATACTCTATTTCAAATTCTAAAGGTGGCAGGGGTAAAATATAGGGAGCGAAAGGCTATTTACAATTTGTATAGAAACCAGATGGCAGTTATAAGAGTGGAGGGACATGAAAGGGATACAGCGGTTGGGAAGGGAGTGAGACAGGGTAGTAACCTGTCCCCGATGTTATTCGATCTGTATATTGAGCAAGCAGTAAAGGAAACAAAAGAAAGGACTTGGAAGAGCAGTTGAACGGAATGGACAGTGTCTTGAAATTAGGATATAAGATGAACATCAAACGAGGATAATGGAATGTTGTCGAATTACGTCGAGTGATGCTGAGGGAATTAGATTAGGAAATGAGACACTTAAAGTGGTAAAGGCGTTTTGCTATTTGGGGAGCAAAATAAATGGTTCAAATGGCTCTGAGCACTATGGGACTCAACTGCTGAGGTCATTAGTCCCCTAGAACTTAGAACTAGTTAAACCTAACTAACCTAAGGACATCACAAACATCCATGCCCGAGGCAGGATTCGAACCTGCGACCGTAGCGGTCTTGCGGTTCCAGGCTGCAGCGCCTGTAACCGCACGGCCACTTCGGCCGGCGGAGCAAAGTAACTGATGATGGTCGAAGAAGAGAGGATATAAAATGTAACTAATGAGGAGGTATTGAATGCTTCGCATGGACTGAATGCATCGCATGTATAGCACTGAATAGGCTATGTATGGCCTGATAACTTGTTTATAGCGAGCATTGTGGAGAGAAATAATGCATGACACTCTCGATCAGAGTTACTCACACCTGACGTTTCGAAGGAGTTTCCTAAGAGCAAATTAAAGCCTGATGTTCTTGAGCTGCAGCTCATGATCTTCAATGGGTTCTTAGCCTGTATAGTCCTCAATCCTTGAGCCTTTCTAGTTTATTCAGGAAGATTCTTCCGATTAAGAGGAATATTTTTTCATAAAGGAAACGAAAACGAAGCGTTATAAGTAGGCGCCGTTCACTGTGGCCGAGCGGTTCTAGGAGCTTCAGTCCGGAAACGTGTGCCGGATACGGTCGCAGGTTCGAATCCTGCCTCGTGTATGGATGTGTGTGATGTCCTTAGGTAGGTTGTGTTTAAGTCTAGGGGACTGATGACCTCAGATGTTATGTACCATAGTGCTTTAGAGCCATTTGAACCACTTGAATAAGTAGGCACCCAAATCACGGTGCAGACTCAAGAAATTCGTTTTACCTAGCCAAGAAGTCAAATAAAACAAAATATATCACAAATAGCAAGGCAATTTCAACATGTTAGTTTGTATTCTTAAAGATAATATCGTGTCTATTAGTTCTGTCATTGACGTAAACTTCGAAAATACACATGTCGCTGACATAAAAACTGCGCCATCCGTTATTTCTTTGATGCATTACTCCGCTATGATAGTGTCATGAAGTAAACATCCGAACTGTTAAGCTGAGAAGATACCTAAAACATTAAATGAAAATACCTTTTCTCGTAACTATAAGTTACCCCAAGATACGGCGTAGTTACCTGTGTAAACCCCACTAAAATTCATGTAGTACTTTTGGAAATTGGCCAGATCAAACAGTCATACAAAGTTTTAAAAGTTCTATAACTGTATTCTGTAACAAATATTGAATTCCCCATACGATCAAGATATGGGACTAAATTATAAAATCAAATCAGCTTTAGTAAAAAGGAAAGTCAGGCAAATTAAAAACCTTAATTGGGAAAATATATTACAGATACTGAACTTTATGTGAGAGGAACACAAGACAAAGCATACAAAATAATGAAACGTGTAAACAAAGAAAATAAGGTCAGTCTGCAAATAAACACAATTTCTTAATCTCATTAGTTACAATACTATAAAACACTCTGTGCGGATGTGAAAGATGCACAGATGATTCGGTCCGGTCCAATCAGGAATGTAGACTTAATAACGCTGGAGGAGCTAGGAAGAACAGGATGACTCCAGGGTGTGACAAAATCAACATAGAATCGATAAAATATGCGACAACTGAAATGGAAGCAGAACAGAAGCATGTGAAATGAGATGGAAGGAAAATACAGACAACAACAATGTCAACGAAGAGGCAAAATACCTTTATAAAAACCATTGAAATAATGCCTTGACCAATTTCGTCGGAGACGAAACGCACCAAAATGATCAATCCTTGATGTTGATGTAGATGTAGATGTGTTCTGTAACACCTCTTGTATTACACACACAATCAGTGTTTGGCTAATATTTTCAATGTACCAACACGATAATTTCACAGTTTCACCATTAGTATACATAAAGGGGCAGTTACCAGCTCAAAATAGGCTATCATGTCACAGTGTAAATATTTGATTTTAAATAAGTGTGTACTACTTTTCTTCTGTCGTGAATATGTTGTATGGAACATGTAACTAAATAACGTAACACAAGCGTCGTGCTCGGACATCCGACGTCTGCTGTCGATATCCCGCGAGCAGCGCTTGATTTCTTCCCACGTGAAAGCTGTTATTGGGTTACGGGAGTTAGAGGGCACTTCAGTTCGCCACTCTTAAGCAGTGCCTTCATCCGCTGGTGCTGCCTCTCAGCGGTAACCAACTTAAGGACCTAACTCACTTACCCAGAGTAGCAGTAGTAAGCTTCACAACGGATCGAATTTAAAGCCGACGCCTCGAGCGGAAGAAAATATATCGCGTAGAGGATGCGATGCGCGAATCGACTACTTGAATTGTAGGATATCTGAATATCGCTAAAGACAGATATTGAACGTAAATATTGGTCGAAACTGAAAATACCGGTAAAAGATGCGAAAATAGCAATAACTGAAAATAGCTTTTTAAAACAATTCTTCAGAATCTAGTAAAGCATCGCCCACAGAGATATTACTGTTGTACAGCTTTTCAGCGCTTGGTGTGGTTTTAGAAGGATTCCGATACCCGACTATGTAAATTCCGGGCTGGTACGCACATCCTGTTTCAGATACAGGACACGCAAACATGTAGTAAACGTTCCCATACTTGAACATTGGATTTGTTTTTGATGCAGACTGGTGGTGTACACAGATTCCGCCCCTCCAGTAGTGGTAGGGCCAGGAAAGACATCCTGCCACCATCTGTCACTAACAGTGCAACAACAAGCTGACCCGACAGAGAAACGAGAAAGGGCGTGGAAGATGAAGACGAAGATTAACATTCCAGTGCTCATTAGCTCAAACAGATCTGATCCACAGTAGAAATACACTACCCGAAAAAAAGTTAGTACACCCTTTCAGAGATACCCTATTCACTTAAGATATATTGTTGCAACAGTGCGTATGGAGTACATGAAATGATTGCACTTATCCAGTTGATCGTGCTGATGGCGACTGCAGTCCTGGGATAAGTTACGCTACGCCTCGCCTGCTCGACTTGTTCAAGCCCTTCTGTAGGAGTTGTAGGTCGACGAGTCCCGCACGTGCACTATTGAGGGCAAGTCCGGAGAGCGTACATCTACATCTACATTTATACTCCGCAAGCCACCCAACGGTGTGTGGCGGAGGGCACTTTACGTGCCACTGTCATTACCTCCCTTTCCTGTTCCAGTGGCGTATGGTTCGCGGGAAGAAAGGCTGCCGGAAAGCCTCCGTGCGCGCTCGAATCTTTCTAATTTTACATTCGTGATCTCCTCTGGAGGTATAAGTAGGGGGAAGCAGTATATTCGATACTTCATCCAGAAATGCACCCTCTCGAAATCTGGCGAGCAAGCTATACCGTGATGCAGAGCGCCTCTCTTGCAGAGTCTGCCACTTGAGATTGCTAAACATCTCCGTAACGCTATCACGCTTACCAAATAACCCTGTGGCGAAACGCACCGCTCTTCTTTGGATCTTCTCTATCTCCTCTGTCAATCCGACCTGGTACGGATCCCACACTGATGAGCAATACTCAAGTATTGGTCGAACGAGTGTTTTGTAAGCCACCTCCTTAGTTGATGGACTACATTTTATAAGGACTATCCCAATGAATCTCAACCTGGCACAGAAATTGCTTCACGTCTTGGAGAACACGTTGATTTTCACGGGAAGTTTGTAGGCGAGCATTATCCTGCTGGAACATCACATCACCTTCATGTAGCAAGACTGGTAGAAGTACAGGTCTAACAACATTCCGCACATACCGAGCGCTGGCTAGCGTCCCCTCCAGAAACGCCAAGGGTAAACGAGAGTTGTAGCTTATCGCACCCGAGCCCATAAGGCCTGGGGAGCGGCCAGTGTGTCTTGGACAGCGCTCAGCATGTCTACACTCTTTGCGCCAAACCACCATCACTTGCGTGCAAGCAGAATCTGGTTTCGTCGATGAAAACCAATGCGCGCCATTCTATCTGACAAGGACATCTGACGGCAACAGTCGAGCCGTGCACATTGATGATGTAGCGTCAGTGTAAGATGGGCTAGGGATGTGTGTCCCCGTAGTTCCACTGCTAGTTACTGCTTCACTACAGTTCGTGTTGACACATCTGCGTTCAAATGCCCTCTTACCAGTGATGTGGTAGCTACCCAGTCTGCCTCCTCTATCCTCAGAACACGACGACCCTGGTGGTCACCTGTGCTGCGTGGACCCAAAAAATGATATTTTAATAAAGTACTCCCTGAAATGATTAAAATAGTAAATACATCACTATCAAATGTAATAAATTTTAATGTTATTAAATTAAGACATGCTTCTACGTCTACAAACTCGTCTATGTGAGTGAGAGTATTCACGTGATCACCGACCCAAGCATTGTTGCACAACTGATTCAGCAAGTCCAGCTTAGGTGTCAGTTCTCCGAAAGCACCATCCCGCCAGATGTAAAGCAGCTACTTGACCCCTTTCAGAATCGCTCAGTTGGCTGTAGGAAGCAGGACTGAGTCTCCGTGGTGTGGTTGCCTGCTTGCTTCACATGTTTGCACCACACTGAGCCTTCGGGTTGTGAGCATTCCCTGTTAAACAGTAGTCGCCGAAGGTGATCTGTCAGCTATGCCAGTACGCTATCAATCAGTACCCGACAGGGAAGTCATGATCAGTACATCCACTATCCCCCAGGCGGCATATGCCGCCGTCAGATCTAAATCACCATCGTCTCTCCAGGTGTACTATTTTCTCTTCCGGGTATGTATTTACACAAGTATTCACGAAATCGTCTACACAATACGTTATCAAAACTTATTTCACAATGGAATCTGAAATGATAATGTGAATGTACCTAACCCATAACATAACTTGATTGCTCACTATCTCCTATTATGAAATTACGTTTCACCGCATCCTTAGCATAGAGAACCTGTACTTTCATAAATGAAGAGAAACCCAAAAGAAAACAAGCCAATAATTAGAGCCAGCTAATTTTCTATAAAAATGAGATAGGCCAAAATTATCACTAGGTAGAGGACCGACAATTAGAGAACGGAATGTCTTAGAAATATTCTTACAAACTTAAAGTAAATACACAAGCAGTCGCGCAAATTAGATTATTCGGTAGAGCTAGATCATTTCCTAGCAGCCAAACACATCATCATACGGCCTCCATTCGTGCTAATACTCAGAAGACTCATATTTTCAGTACAAGACATGATAGGCACGTGTACAAAATCGTTCTCTCTGAGAGTTATTACTTTCTCTTCATGAAATATAGAAAGGACCACCATTTTTATTTGCCGTCATAGGTTCAATGCTGTCGACTCAAAACATTAATCTTAAGAAACAAGGATGCATGCCACTGGGTAAGGTTAGCTGCTCGAAACGGATAACAGCGTGAATAAATATAATTTAACGACTTTTTTCTGACACACTTCCTCAATCATTCCGAACAATTTTCTTTCCTCTGAGTACCTTATTAGCAGATTTTATGTTCATCTGATCAGCTTATCATCCTGTTCTTATAGAAGTAGTATGAGTTCAAATATAGATACCATCTTATTCGTGTTTTACAACTTCTGGTTTTGTCACATTATGATATTGCTTCATAGTATATGGAGAATAGTTTCATAAGTACTATAAAGTATTTCACTACAAAAAAAACAGTCAAAGTTATATTATTAATACTGCTAAACATTGACGACTGAACGTGTGTCAGCATCAAACGTGTTCAGTACGCATGACCCATGTCATCTATTTGTATAATAAAACCCGCAAGTGCAATCATATTTGAAGTACTTCTCATTAATCTCAAATTTAAACGCCTACAAAATGGCAGTAAAATATGCAGTCTAATCACAAATATATCGCTAATATGTGCTATCGGACGACGGTTAGTATCCCATAGACGGCGCCAATTTGACTGAAATCGCATGGGGATGACGTGGCTAAAATATAAGCCAGAATGGTTAGGTAAGAAAATGATTTAAAGCACATATTTAAATTAAAGTGCTGTAACTTTAAAAGGGAATATGTATAAAAATACCGATAAGTATCAGTTTTTGTACCAGTAATTAAACTTACGATTGGAGTAGGAAGGTGTAACGACAGAAAAATCTGTGATGTTTAGGTCAACAGGGGAAAAAGTACTTTCACTGCATAACTGCAGGTTGCTTTTAGCGCTGTTGAGTGTTCGTTGAGAGAATTAAAACTTCTCTGTCGCAGCACTTAACTGCAGAGTACTGAACTCGTACCCACTGCCGAAAGTACTAATAACCGTACTGGCGTACAGACGGCCCACAACATGTCGGGAACACTTCCAGGCTTGTACGCAGAAAATTTTGTTCGTCTAATTTCGCAATGAATAACTTAAGAAACAGGATTTTCGTCATGAAAAAGACGTGAACTTTAAGAGTTGTCGAGCAAGGGTGGATCCACTTAGCACAATTTAGAAAATTTGTT
Source organism: Schistocerca piceifrons (assembly GCF_021461385.2). Classification (NCBI taxonomy): domain Eukaryota; kingdom Metazoa; phylum Arthropoda; class Insecta; order Orthoptera; family Acrididae; genus Schistocerca; species Schistocerca piceifrons. The sequence continues at coordinate 254,730,534 of NC_060141.1, read as the reverse complement.
TTGGCTCTTGAGTTAAACGAGGAGAACCTTCTACGGAACTTCGTTTTATCTCAAAAGCGAGTCACGGCACGGCAGCTAAGAGAACCAGCCTCTTGGAATTGAAATCCTGCTTCCGTGAAGCGGAAACAATTACCTAATTCAGTTCATCACTCCACACGCTGGCTGACTTCTCAGGGTAAACGAAATGTCACTTTATCAACGTTTATTTAAAACGAGTGGTAAAGTCTCTAAAGTATAAACAATGAAGATACGAATATAAGGTTAATCGGAATACTTAAGTTCCTGAAGCATTCCTACAATTTGAGAAATATAATTAATTTGTAATAATACCCTAATGAACACAATGACAGCCGTTTTGGCTTGTTTAAGATTATCATCAACCGAATTCTAACGAAACAAATCACGAAAAGTCAGAGACAAACTAAATGTTCGATATCCACATACATATTTATAGCCTACAGGAAACCACAGAGTTGTAATTAAAGTGCACCTACTCAAGGAGATCCAATGTGCTCTGTAATTATCGAATGGCAGCGAAACTCGATAGATACGCTAACAAGTTAACGTGCAACCCATATACGTTGGAAAAATATTAGTTCCAATTTTGGTCACCAGATGCAAATCTGGCACTGTACACTGTTCGTACGATGCTATGACATCCACGCTGTCATTTGACAAGCCATAACGTGACTGAACAGCATGGCTATCGAGAAGAGAGACAGCGCACTGTTAATGATACTGCCTTACGTGAACGTCGACTGAAAGAACTGAGAAGAAACCCGATGCCATTAAATGGTTTAAAGAAGATGATAATGAAATTCGAAAACACGAATGAGCTTGGTATGACACCCAGAAGACGGTGTCCTATAACGGGGGAACTTATTGACGAGGTTGCTGTTGTTGTCACGGGCCATGCATCACGTGTTCCGTGTGGTGCTAGTGCCCATGCAGTGTCACAAGAATTGTCCATCCCATGGTCAACAGTCAGGAATGTTTAAAGGGCTATTTTACACTGTTAGCCTTACAAGATCCAGGTGGTGGCGCAACTGAAACCTCATGTTATTCAGTAACGTTCTGAATTTACTTTTCAGTTTTTGGCATGGATAGAAGTTGTTGACATGTGGCCACGTAATATTCAATGGAGTGACGAGGTACGTTTTACACACAAGAGTGCAGTGAATACACAGAACTATCGAATTTGGTGTGCTGTTAAACCGCGTGCTGTGCATGAACAATCACTGCAGACGTCATATGTGGGCGCGCGGTGTAGACTCATAAGCACCTTTATTGTCGGTCGACTCTTCTTTCAAAGGAGTACACCCAGAGGTCCTCTCAGGTGAACCGAAACGTCTGCACTTTATCGGCGTCGTTATACAGCATGTGATTCCTGCTGTGGAAGTCCCTGTTTTCATGCAAGATGGGGTAACACTTCATGTCGCTCGCTCAGTGAAAAGCTTGCTTAATGGAACATTCCACGAACGTGTTATCTCCAAAGATTCTCCTGGTGCAAGCCCTGCAAGATCACCTGATCTGAATCCTTGTGACTTTTGACTTTGAGGAAATCTAGGAGAGCGCGTTGACCAGAGACACGTTTGGTCTCCACCTGATCTGAAAGCCAGTTTACAGGAACACGTTGCTCAGGTTCCAACGGACTTGCTGCGAGCAAATGTTGATGACGTCGTTTTACACATGCAGCGTCTCGTCGACGTCTCCGGTGCTCATACTGAACAAGTTGTATAAGTAGCGGTTGAAAACAAAATCAAAATTATGCCTCTCTGACTTGTTTGACCTTTTCTGCCTACGTCCCGGTCTTAATCCATTACATATGGAAACATTTCTTGCGGTCGCTGCGAAGGATTGGCGCCTGGTGGAAAATTTTTTTTCGATTGTAAATCGGTTCGGCAGTAACACATTACAGTATATACTAAGTTTAGCTGCTATACAATACTTATCTACCACACATGACCTCTGTGAGTAGCAAAACTTAAATTACAACATCACGGTATAACAGAAAATATCATGGATGTCACACTCGTTTCTCGAGATTAGGAAAAAAATTATAGATATAGCAATACTCATTAATAACCTTTCAATGTCAGAACGTCTGAATGTGTCTACTCTGTGCAAGTACATAACAGCACGATTATAAATAAAGCGCTCGTTAAAGCTGTGAGAATTAGAGAAGACACCCTCCCGTCTGGTTAGAGAGGCAAGGGCCTTGCACGAATTGTGACAGAAGACCAGTTTTAGATCTGAGGCATGCTAAACCTCATACGCAGATGACCACGTAGTTGAATGTTCAACCTTGGGCTGTACGATACTTAACGCCTGCAACGGCGAACAGATTACTCAGCCCAGAATGGTCAACGACGATGTTTGCAGCTGTGCACTCAATCACGACTCGTAGCTCATTTCTAGCCTATACCTACTGCAGCCACATTAGTGGCAATCTGTAGAGACCCTAGGGGGTAGGCGTTACTATCGTCCCGACTGTCCCACGACAATCAAACGGTATCATTCGCCACGCTTCTATGGTCAGGGTATTCAAGGAGGCTGGTCAACATGTACATTGCATAAGTGTTTTCACAGCCTCGACGTAATTAGTGATACTAAAACCATTTCAGATGTGCGTTTGTGACATCCTTTGGGTGGTGACTGATGTGTTAACTGACTGTTTGTCTACCTTCATATGGTGCGGTGCACCATTGTGTGGCGTGCCGTCTTCTCTTATGTTGTGATTTATCCTGAAGTAAGCGAAAGACCTTACCAAATGAAGCTGCGTTTGTGCTGTTCAAGCGGAATCTTCTCTGAGATCTTGGGACATTCATGCTTGTGAATAACCACTACAATTAGAGCTGCCATCAGATTTAATCTGTTCGATAGAAGCTAGGTGTAGGTAGTTTCACGGATCAAATTTTCAGACGGAATCATGGACACACTTAGTAACAGTACACAAAAATTCAGTATGTTGTTATTGTGATAGTTTTGCCGTGTGGTTTTTAAGTGCTCCCGCACTATTTTTAACTAACCTGATTCGAAACTGTGTGGCTGTGTGGTGTGGTGTAGGGGGGGGGGGGGGGGGGGGGGGCTGCTTTCGGGTTTAAGGAAACGGTGGAATATCTGGACCTAACTTTTGATGAGAGGGTAATTTGACTGTCACATCTTAAAGAACTGAAGATACTTCAAAGCATGGGCTAAACTAAACTCCGCCCGAACAGGTCATGAATGGTACCAGCCGGCCAACTTGTCATCCTCAGCACACAGCCGTCACTGGATGTGGATATGGAGAGGCTTGTGTTCAGCACACCACTCTCCCGGCCGTTTATCAGCGTACGTGACCGGAGCCGCTAATTCTCAATCGAGTAGCTCCTGAGTTTGCCTCGCAAGTGATGAGTGCACCCCGCTTGCCAACAACGCTCGGCAGACCGGATGGTCACCCATCCAAGTGATAGCCCAGCCCGACAGCGCTGAACTTCGGTTACCTGACGGGAACAATCGTTAAATGCGTTGGCCTCAGTTCTTGTGGAGCCTCCGTAAAGGCTCCGTACAACCCAGTCTTGAATACGGATGCCAGATTTATGGATCTGCAAGACCGTATCCAAAAATGCAGGACACGGTTCTACTTAAGGGAGACATCGAATGGACAATGAAGGCTCGCCAAACTCTGCACGCAGGCCAGCAAATAGATTCGTGCGATAAGGGCCTGTAGACAGCTGCTAGGGTTGTTAGCCTTCACTGTCCATTCGATGTCTCCATCTTGTCGAACATCACGTATACATTGTTCTTTCTGTTCCAAAATCACCAGCATTCGTCTCCGTTAACGTCCAAAGTCTGGGGTGGAGTAAAGGATTCCCCTGGCTACCAAATAGGCCCAGGCTACTTTTCGAATTGTAAGCATCCCGGAAGAAAGGTGCCCTAGACTATGTTTTCAATAATACATTTAACAAGACCTCAAGTCGCGGCCTGGATTATATTAGTGTTTAAACGGATGGGTTTAAGCAAGGAAATTTATGGACTACATTGTCCAAAAGATGCAGCTAGCAGAGAAGTTTATTACGCGGAATTGTTTGACATCTTGAGGGCACTGGAGCAACTGAGACGTCATCATGGCAAGAAATTCCTTATCTGTTCAGATCTCAAACGTGCCCTTCTTGCTATTTGTTAGATGTACCCAGCAGATCGGACGGTGTAAGAAATCCAGAACACTTTTCTTCTTTCGCAAAGGCAAGAAAAGGAAATAATTTTCATCTCGTTTCAAGGGCACATGTGGATCCGGGAAAACGAACTCGCAGATGTGGCTGCCAAACAGGCTTGCTCCCTTCCACCTCTAGCTCGGTGTTCAGTTCCCCTGCCGGCTGTTACCTCATGCGGGAGCCAGAAGAACAATTTTTCGTAGGAGGCTCGGTGGCTGGTAGTAAGGAAAAATAATTAGCGTTCATTGAAACCTTTTTTACCACGACGATCTGAAGACTTACAGTGCAACATTATCAATTGACACATGACTTTCTCTTACGCCACGGGTCCTCCATTGTGTCACAGACGTGGAACACAGTTGTCGATTACACACTAATTGTGTTTTATATAATGACCTAAGGACAGATTTGGGTCTTGAACCGGACCTGGCCCCTATTTCACATCATACCGAGGCGACTGTAGTTCGTGCTTTAAGATTTTGTGTCATCTCATGACTCACCATCGTAATATTGGGTGTGAGATTTTCAGGTCGCAAAATGGCTTGGTCACCCATTATTTCTAGTCCCCCAGCCACAGTAATCTACGCCCTTTTAAACTGTGTATATACTTGCATTATTTCCCTGATTTTACCTACTTATTCTAGATCTTCTAGTATGTTTGACTTTTTCAGTTGCATCCGCCAATGTCATGATTGATACAACTAGAGTTTCAAATTTATTGTTAACTTTTTCAAACATTTTTACCACCCTCATGTCTCTTTGCTTCATGTAGATGTGCCGTTGACCTCGTTGTTTAGCGCTCTAAACCACAGGTCATTATCATCTAGTGATCGGTTTGATATAATGATCCATGCTAGCCTATACAATGAAAGTCTCTCTATCTCTGAATAACTACTGCAGCCTATCCACCCTGACACACGTCCCTCTATTACCAAATTAAATGTTTCTCAATGCCGGGGGATTTGTCCCAAAAATTCTTATTTTGGTCACATTGTGCCATAATGACCTAGCCTCCGCAACTCTATTCAACAGCCGCCCATACATCACTTCGATATACGGTTTTACATTCGAATGAGGCTACACGCTAAACAAATACTTCCAGGGAAAAGTTCCGAATTTTATCACGCCGGCAATCGTATTTGGAAGAAATTCTTGATGATGCACAATCTGGTTGTAGTAAATGTGGGTTCGCAGTGGATAACGTTTTTCATTTTACGCTTCATGTTTGTAAACAAATCGGTAGGTCCTTAGGGTGTGAACATAGCTTTCACATGTTCAAGAAATCATTCCACAGTATTAGTAGAAACTATCTAGGAATTATAAGAAGTAATTTAGAAGATAATAATTTAAAACAATTTAAGAACTGCATCCAGCTTATAAAAATGTGCACTGGAAACTACAATTTTAGAGTTAAACCATAAAACTGTCTCACACAAAAGTTCCTTGTTATTTCTGTAGTCAAACAAGGTGATGCTATGCCACCTTTGATATTCAGCCTTGTCACAGAACAGATTAAGAAGAACGTAAAATCATTGTCCCCTGTGACAGATCTAGATCACTGATTTATCATACTATCGTTTGCAGATGGACTGTACTCTGTACTGTAGGAGAAAATGATCAAGAGATTAATTCACTTACCACAACAATACACAGTTGCTTACTCAGAACAAGATTGGAAGTTAATACACTATGAGATCAAAAGTATCCGCACACCACAAAAATCATACGTTTTTCATATTAGGTGCATTGTGCTGCCACCTACTGCCAGGTACTCCATATCAGTGACCTCAATAGTCATTAGACATCGTGGGAGAGCAGAGTGGGACGTTCCACGGAAGTCACTGACTTCGAATATGGTAAGGTGATGGGTGTTACTTGTGTCATACGTCTGTACACGAGATCCACTGTTTCGGATGTGACAGTAAGTGGAAACATGAAGGGACACGTACAGCACAAAAGCGTACAAGCCGACCACGTCTGTTGACTGACAGAGACCGCCGATAGTTAAAGAGGGTCGTAATGGCTAATAGGCAGACATCTATCCAGACCATCCCACAGTAATACCAAACTGCATCAGGATCCACTGCAAGTACTGTGACAGTTAGGCGGGAGGTGAGAAAACGTGGATTTAATGGTCGAGCGGCTGCTCATAAGCCACACATCACGCCGGTAAATGCCAAACGATGCCTCGCTTGGAGTAAGGAGTGTAAACATTCGACGATTGAACAATGGAAAAACGTTGTGTGGCGTGACTAATCACAGTACACAATTTGGCGATTCGATGACAAAGTGTGGGTATGGCGAATGCCCAGTGAACGTCATCTGCCAGCGTGTGTAGTGCCAAAAGTAAAATTCGGAGGCGGTGGTGTTATGGTGTGGTCGTGTTTTTCATGTAGGAGGCTTGCACCCCTTGTGGTTTTGAGTAGCACTATCACAGCACAGGCCTACATTGATGTTTCAAGCACCTTCTTGCTTTCTACTGTTGAAGAGCAATTCGGGGATGGCTACCGCATCTTGCAACGCGATCAAGCACTTGTTCATAATGCACAGCCAGTGCGGGAAGGTTACGCGACAATAACATCCCTAGTTCTGCAAGGTTCGCAGAAGAGCTTCTGTGAAGTCTGGAAGGTAGGAGACGATGTACGGGCTGAATTGAAGCCGTGAGGACCGGTCGTGGGTCGTGCTTGGGTAGCTCAGATGGTAGAGCACTAGCTTGCGAAAGGCAAAAGTCCCGAGTCCGAGTCCCGGTCGAGAAAACATTTTAATCTGACAGGAAGTTTCAGGCCCTATAATGTTCATAATCTACATAAAACATTTAGGTGAAATTCTATTCAGTCCTCTTAGATTATTTTCAGATAACGCTGTCACTAATCATCTACTGAAGTCATCAGAAGATGAAAACCATGGTGCTAAAAGTAGCAACTGACTCAGATAATGAAAGTTGTGAAGTCATCCGCATGAGTATTAAAAGCAATCCGTAAAAGGTCGGCTACACGATAGTTCATGTAAATATAAAGGCTATCAGCTAACGAAATTCGTAGGTATTTCATTTATAAACGAATTCAATCGGAACAATCACATAGAAAATGGTGTTCAGAAGGTAAACCAAAGATTTTCTTTTTTGGCAGAACACTTAGCAAATGCCATGTGTTTGCTGAAGAAACTGCCTACACTACGCTTTTCTGTCCTCTTCTGGAGTATTACTGGACGATATGGGATCCTTACCGAATGGGATTGACGCTGGACGCCAAAAAGTTAAATAAAAAGCAGTTCGTTTTGTACTATCACAGAACAGGGGACGGATATGATAAGTGAGTTGGAGTAGCATTAATTAAAGCATAGGGATTTTCCATTGTGGCGGGATGGTTTCACAAATGTTATTCACAAACTTTATACTTCGAATGCAAAATTAATTTGCTGACGCCCACCTACGTAGTGTGACAAGATCATCACAGTAAAATAAGAGAGAGTTCGCACAGAGAAAATAGATAAGTGTTCGTTTTTCACGCATGTTCTAGAATGGAATAATAGAGAAGCAGACTCAAATTGTTTCGATGAATCCTCTGCCAGGCACTTAAGTGAAAATTTTAGATTAATCAGATAGTGGTAGATGTTGTGCGTGGAACTCAGCAGTGCCTTGGTCAATGAGTAGTTTTAAATGATGCGTTTCACAGAAGCTTCACAAAGGAAAACAAACATACACTTAAATTTCATGCACTCAATTAATGGGACATTTATGCAACAATATAAATAAAGCAAAGCGTTGTCAAATTTCATACTGTAGTACAAAACAAAAAATCTTGTAGACTTTCAAAGTATATTAACAATATAAAATACTGCGAAAGATTAGAAAGAAGAAAATAATTATCTATTGTAATTAGCAAAATCTCTCAAATTTATCATGAGATGTTCTCAAGAATCTGTCAAGACAAAATGCTTTTGCAGCATGTGAGACATCTGACTTCACAGAATTATAATAATTTATTTGTATTTATTATTATTACTTTTTATTTGAATCAGTTTTAAAAATATAAAATTATACTCATAGTTACAAACATAAGCCATGAAATACGCCGTAGATTAGTATGAAATTTTTGTTAAAAACATTTTGCAGAGTAAAGATATCACTAATTCAACCATAAAGCAACTCATTTAGTTTATGTTATCCAAATTAGGAACAAAAAATGTACAAATCGTTGAAGTTTAAAAATCAAGCAAACCAAATTATAACAATTAATTTACACCGCAGTACTGAAGAAATATCTAATCAGTTCTTAACCTACAGTCTTCATCAGCTTTAATCACAGATTTATGAACATCTTTGTAATATGTCCAACTACTATACACATTTACAGCTCTATATCATTGGGTCCCAGGTGTAATATATATTTCTTTTGTACTTTAAAGTACTCAAACAGTAGATTCCATTACAAATTTTCTTTATATCTTGCCCATTTAACACATGACATTTATTGCTCTATATCATTGACTGCCAGTCATAATAATTTCTTGTACTTTAATGCACTCAAACAATAAATTCCCTTACAAATTGTTATTGTTCTCATGTCTGTTGATGGGTAGTGCTCATCATCGTGCTATAGTAACTCCAACCTCTTTCCAGAAGTAACTAATAATACATCATGTCATATTACCGAACATCACTTGTCATGTGTCAGATTATTTTTTCATTACAGCATTCAATTTTGAATTCACTATACTACCCTGTCCTACATATAAGAATTTGTGTTTTAATATCTCCATCAATTAATTTACCGATATTAAAAGTCCTTAATCTTGAGCCCCAGTACAACATTCAGTAACTACTCCACTCATCACATTCATAAATGTTGTTGTTGACTTGTGGGAGGGGGGGGGGGAGGGACCTAAAAGTGAAGTCATCAGTCCCATCGTGTTAAGGAAGAATGGGGAAGGAAATCAGCTGTGCCCCATCAGAGGACCCATCCCAGCATTTGCCTGAAGCGATTTACTGAAATCATGTAAGACCTAAAACAGGAGGCTGGACAGGGGTTTGAACTGTCATCTTCCAGAATGCTACTCCAGTGTGCTAACCATTGCGCCGTCTCGCTAGATCACACTCAATGCCTTTGTTTTCAAAAGAAAATTACACACTCTGCGTCTATTCGTTCATTGTGGATTAAGTTAATGGGAAATTATGTCTATTTATTGCGAAAGTTACAGGACTCTATCTTAGTCGGATTCATCAGCAGTATTATTATTGAAATTAGTTATTATGTTACTTCTTTTAATTTCTCTTTATCTTATTCATTTTTCGATTTAACGACCGTTCTTTCAGTTTTTTAGGACACACATGAAAAGATCAGTTTTCCCTTTAAACATTGTTTGCTGATCCCACAAAATACGTTTGATATTTTTCTCATTTTTTAAATTCTATACTGAATACCACTCATTTTCTTCACTACGTCATGGCGTGGTCCCTAACAACTTCTCCTTACAAGAATTTCGTCTCATCCTTTTCTTTCGTCTCTCTCTTATCTATTTCCGTCTCACATTCCTCTCTTTATTTCTCGTCTTACTTAAGCTATTTTGCCATTAACTGTAATTTTCACCTAATTGTTTTTCATTTCACAAACTTCCTACTGCAATTGTCCAACATTTCCCATCAAAATCCACGGCTTCATTCAGCAATCACTTCTTACCCTTTCACACACACATCACCAAGACAATCACTCCTCTCACAAACTGTTCACTGCATACCTGTTATGAATTACTTATTCCTTCATTTCTTCAATCGTTATTCCTATTTAGCAAAAAAAAAAAAAAAGGAAAAAAAATACTTAGTATTCTAGGATATTGCTGTTCAAAACAAAAAGTCTAAACAGAAAGTAGCTAGTCATATATTGCTACATAGCGATACCAGTCTTGCTTTTCTGTCAGTATAATTTAATTTACTACACAAATTTGTAGAGAAAAATTATGTTATTGATGCTGGTTTAAAATCTTTTCATTTATTCCTAACTTATTATTTCATCACCATCAGAATTTATTTCATATTTGTAAATACAACCATATCAGGCTGCACAACTTTATCCATACTCTAGATTGTTCTACAGGTAAAGAGTTATTTTGACAGGTCCATGGTAGAAGAATAGGAAGCAGTGAAGAAGCCTAAAGAAATAAACAGTATAGCAACAGCCTGGAGCTCTATGCACTACTGCACATATCCACTAAAGAGTAATTAACACCCAAGGTTTATTTTCTTACAGCTGATTACTTCTCTTTTAATCCTCCAGGTTTCCACAATTTGTAATCTTTATCTGAAGTTTATTCCCCTGCTGGTAACAGGTAGACTGCTATCTACCAATGTCCATCACTCTGTTCAAGAAATTCTTCCACCTGTAATTATCACCTACCAGCCATCATCTCTTAAGTGTTTCCTATGGGTTTTAATTCACTAACCACTTTCTCGCTACATTCTTTCACATACTCCTCGGACCACGTGTTTATTCCAGATTTATTTGACAATCTTCCATTAACTCACTCTGTCTATCCACAAAAATAACACAATATCCAACAATTCTTTGGTAAATTCCTTAAAATATTGGTGTCTGACCGAAACATATACCTGCATGTTAATCATTATCTTCCTAAGCTAACGTCGCCATTCTTAGCTTATTCTTTTCTGAGGATTCGCTTGCAACACAACAGAAATTGAATTTACTATCGCAGTATGATCACAAACTACAGAGTCCATCAGAAAATGTATACACACTTTAAGGAACGAAAAGTTTTACTTATGTATTTACTTTATACGTAATTGACCACACATGTTACACAACCCTCAGTTTAGGAAATGGTTAAATTAAATGTTCAAAATATTGACCGTTGATGACTATCACATTACAGACCGACGAGCGGTCGCCGCAACTACGTCAGTCAGTGTTACAGTGGAGATCGCTGTACACCTGTTGAGCCAAAGTCCATACCACAACACCCTCGTAACTCAAATCTAACGACAATGTGGATATCTCAATACAGCCTGACAAAGAGTGTATACATTTTTCTGGCGGACTTTGTACATTATCAGTTTAGTGTCACTCTGAACTTGACTTACTGAGGATACCTCAAATAAATTTAAATTTTCAACGTCCTCTTCTAAATCATCTATATCATCCTCATTTTCAGAAGTGATCTCTTTAATTTTTGCCTCAGTCTACCTACTATATTCCTGGAATAATTAGTCACTGTCACTCCCTGCTTCAGCTTTCTCTCGCGCACCCTAAACAGCTTGGACTTAATTGTTTTTAGCCCAGCATCCTTCCTCTTCAATTGTGATACTTTTTGGCGATTCTTGTTCTGTAAATATCACACTTTTATTACCTTTAAATGTCTAATTTATTTTTTCATCGAGATTGCTTAGTTTTCCTCACATTTTATTTCATTTCTTATTGTGATCAACTCCTTTTTTGCTAACGGTGTGTGTCTGTCATTTCATTTCTTTGCTGATACTATCTGTCCAATCACTTGTTTCTTCATTTCTTTCTCCCTTTCTTCCATTTTCTCCTTCTATTCTTTTCGTCCTTGTAACATCAATTCATGCATACGTTATAATCCTTATTTCCCTTTACATCTCTTTTCATTCGAGATCAATGGTTACACATTTCTCTACATGTTTTAGTAATAGAGTCAGTAACTTTACCTACCGCTTGTTCACTTCCCAATGTCTGGAAGCCAGCTACTCGTTCGTAATCTGTAATCGTCAGTTGCTAACATAATGAAAACAGAACAAACCAAAGCAATTTACACCGCCCACTAAATCTAGAACTTCATCATGTAAAGTAACACATCCCTTCAGTACAATATTAAAACAACACTATCTTGTCATATCACGTTCAACATATGTGAAGAAAGTGGATCAGTGGTGTCACGAAATTCAGCTACGACGATCATGAAATGATTTGTTTTCCAGTCCTATCGCGAACTGAGTCTCTCTCTCTCTTTCTCTTTCTCTCTCTCTCCCTCCCTCTCCAGCATTCTGGGCTTAGTATTAAAATAAGGCAGTCAGTTTGATAACAATGTTAAGTTCGGAGAAATGCAATAAAAAGTTACGTGTTGTTCACTTAAACAGATGCCACGGTGGAAAATAATCATTGTTTCTGTGAAACTGAAACATATATATGTATACACATAAAACATACCTCTGTGTTTAATGAATGTAATGGATGGTGGTAGGATAGGAGGACACAGGTTGCTGGAGTGGAAGGACTAAACTCAAGTCAAGGATACAGCAAAAATATTTTTTTTAATTTGCTAATACTCAGTACACTTGTAGTACGCATAGAACAATCAAGAAACTGATGATTTTACAAACAAGGCCATAAATATGAACAGAACAACTGAGATTCAAAACAAATTCTTAAACAGATCTTAACGAAGACAAAGATTTAAATTGAAAAATAAGAAAAATTTAATTTTAAATGAAGGCTTGAGGGAGGCTCAGCAATGTAAATAGTAAAGAGGTTCAAATGCATTGTTTCAACAGAGACTTAAATAAAGTAGAATTTAACTTGACGAAAAAAGGTAAATATTATTACATACTCAGAGATCTAGATAGCAAAACAGACTCAAGTACAAAGATTAGACAGAGATTTTAAACATTGCTGCTTGGTCCAATTTATTGTTAGTTTGTACTTACACTTTTTACATAAAAACGTCTTTTCCTATAAATTTGTAACTATGTTATAGACCATTTTATTTATTTTAATTCTGATGAAGGCACTCTTAGAAGTGCTGAAACCTGGTCAATAAGACTAAAAATAATTGTGACTGAGGGCTCATTTGTTTCAGTTTTAACTTAGACAGCTTGAAACAATTAGAAAACTGGAAGTTCCATAGAATGTGAGAGCTTATAGGGGTCTAAGGAGGTGAGCACAACTAAGCCAAATCATATAACAAATATGTCGAGGTGGTATAGGAACATAGAACACTGTCAGGGAGCTTTAACTGTAATCATTAACAGTAACCTCTAATGGTGAAAACCAAAGAACAACTTCCCAACAGTAACAGTCAAATAAGGCGTCCCAGCAAAAAGTGATGTGGCTAGCAGAGCAGTTTATGTAGACTCAGTGCTGCAAACAATTCCATGAGATGACCCACACTACCCCACTGATACATAGTCCTGGCATACCACATGTAGCTCCGGTCATCATTAAGAGAAAAGAAATGGGTCATCATATAAAGCTTCAATCGATCACCAAAATTTCCTAACACGTTACAGTGAACTGTAACAAATTGCACCAAAATTATAACAAATTGCCCTCAATGTTACTGCAAAACTGTAAAACCCACCTGAAAAACTATGTGAACTTGCCCCACAAACGTGCACTAACTTATCAAAAACTGCAACGAATTACCGAAAAATTGTACTGCTCACCGTGAAACTTGTACAACTTGCTGCAAAGCACATCCATTATGAAAGAGGCTTATAAGGTGCCTGTTCGACCGATTCCTAAGTACTGTTCAGCTATCTGGGATTCCTACCAGACAGGAGTAACAGAAGAGATAGAAAAGATCCTATGAAGAGCGGCGTGTTTCATCGCGAGATCATTTAAACGGCGCGAGAGCGTTAAGGAGATGATCAACAAACTGCATTGGTAGACGTTACAAGAGAGGCGCTGTGCGTAACGGAGAGATTCGTTATTGACATTTCGAGAGAGCACTTTCCGGATAGAGTCGGACCACGTATTACTTGCCTCCACATACATCTAGCTTAATGACGACAAGGAGAAAGAATTCGAGAAATTAGAGCCAATGCAGAGGCTAAAAGGCAGGCAATCATTTTTACTATCCGGTATTTCCGAGTGAAACAGAGTTGGAGGGCTCAGTTAGTGGTACGAAAAGTACCCTACGCCGCAAACCAATGGGTGGTTTATGAATAGATGTAGATGTAGATGCAGATATGTGAAGAAAACAGTTCTCACAGAACTACGTTGACCGAGAGTTTTGATTTTGTAATCCCACAAAAAACTGTTTTAATTCCAACGTTACCTGAAGGAACCACGTCAGAGCTCCTGAAAATCCCCGAAAGAACATAAAACACAGAAAGGACTGTAAACAGTTTCATAAGTGAAGATGAAACAGGCTGTAATTCGATTCAGTTACAAATAAACAGCCATTTAACGTTGCACTCGGTCATGTGTATGCGATATTATTACGTCCTACTGAAAGTAAACACAGTTTATGTAACTCAAAATTGTTACATTGAAAGTGTCCCTCGGTAACGTACCTTGCACCAACAGCGAGTGAGCAGCTTTACTATGATTGGTCGGCGCACGGAATTTAATAGTCGACCCTACAACTTAGGTGGACTGTCACATATCACAACAAAACACGTAAACTACTTCTACAACACTGTGCACAGTTACAAAGTCACACCCCTCCAAAAGAAACGCTCAAACACATGCATTAACGTGATCTATAAAACAAAATGAAAGATGAATGTAGTAAATATTATTGACTACTGAAGTCAACAGTGTCAACTTAAAAACACTCTTTGCAGCTATGGAAAGTTTATCACAAATGGAAAAGAAATTACATTCGAAACTGCAGAAGATGATTTGAGTCTTTCAGTGCGAGCACACTTTCATTGCTATTTACGTTTTATGCCATGCGTTGTGACGTTAGTGACAGCTCATTGGTGCTGGCGGCGTAACTGCCATTGCACCAGTTGTGAAATGAAAGTGGATGGATCCTCTAGCTCAATGAATGATTCTCCAAGGCGATAATGTTAACCATGACATTCCTTTTGTCAGAAGCTGGTTGGACGCCATCGTTGTTGTATAAATCCAAATTCGTATGTGTCCAACAGTAACGTAGCTTACACACAAGACGATGTTACTAACATTCAGTTCAACGTGTTGAAATAATCATTAATTCACCTTAACTCTCCGGTTGCGGAAGTAAAGTCCGTCGACTTTTTGCATGAGTGCCCAATCGCGAATTCACAGTGCCGCCGAAAACAGTACCATACGTAATCAACAGTACAAGCCTCCACGCGATTGTTAATATTTTAAAATGCATGTCAGTTCATCAAATTGCAAACAGGATAATAAATTCAAAGTACATTAGTTTATGCAACTTATTTATATCTCAACCCTCCGGTTCTAGCAATGACAATCACTGGCAGTTAGCGTGTACATTATCACTGCTGTTTACAGAACACCACGAAGCTCAGAGCATTCACGCAGGCTAACGTTTTGTTTCGTAACGTCCACGTTGAAATTTAGTTTACACCATGACCGAAAAGTAAGAACACAGCCAGAAATTTAAGTGAGATTCTGTCTATCATGATTACACAACGTACACCCTCGCACTCGACACGACACTGCAGGCAACTGTCACCATTTGAATATCAACTATCGATATCGCTCTAGCACCGCAGCTCGTTTAACGGTTATGAAAATTTCTCTTAGTTTTACATTACACGTTTCGTAAAGAACTACAAAGAAAATCAAACTTACAATGAAATTTTGCATACTCAATTAATAGGAGATGCAAGTAGTAATATAAAAAAAGCAAAACGTTGTCACATTTCTTAGTGTGGTACGAAACAAAAAAAAGTTAAACCACCAAAGGTAGATGTACAGAGTAAAAGGACGCAAAAGAAACGAAAGAAAAAGAAGTTTTCAATTATAGTTAGCGGTAACATCACAATGGTGGTTGCTTATGAGTGCCTGTGTGTAGAGTTGTAAAGCTACTGTAGTTGCTGAACATTCTAAAGATGTATTCAATAAACAAGTGCTCTGTTGTGGCTGCATAAATGTAGGGTGTATTAAAAGCGAGTAAGTTGGGTATTAACCCAGTCATACTGAACACATGAAAAAAAAATTTTTTCGTCACCCATGTTCCCAAAACTCCTGAAGACAAACGTTGACTGTGGATATTGTATCACAGACACAGAACCTTTGACTGTTCAGGGATGTCACTAAAACCGCCTAAAGATGTAAACAACCATTCATGACCAGCGCCTATTACACGGAGGGGGTCCAACAGCCTATCAGTTCCAGTCATTCCACCAGGAAGGAGGTACACGGCTCGTGATGTTTTGGGGTGGCATTATGTGGGGCCGCTGATGGTCATGGAAGGCGCCGTAAAGGCTGTACGATATGTGAATGCCATCCTGCGACCGATAGTGCAACCATATCGGCAGCAGGTTGACGAGCCATTCGTCTTCATGGACGACAATTCGCGCCCCCGTCGTGCACATCTTGCGAATGATTTCCTTCAGCGATAACGACATCACTCGACTAGAGTGGGCAGCATGTTCTCAAGACATGAACCCTATCGAACATGCGTGGGGTAGATCAAAAGTGCTGTTTATGGACGACGTGACCCACCAATCTCTCTGAGGGGTCTACGCCGAATCGCCATTCAGGAATTGCACAACAGTGCCTTGGTGGTCTTGTGGATAGTATGCCAAAGGAATACATCAATCCAAGAGAACGTGCTACTGGGTCCTAGAGGTACAGGTATTTTCATCAATCTGGACAACCTCCTCTGAGGGTCTCGCTGTATGGTGGTACAACATGCAATGTGTGGTTTTGATGAGCAATGAAAAGGTCGGAAATGGTTTTTGTGTCGACCTCTATTCCAATTTTCTGTACAGGTTCCGGAACTCTCGGAACCGAGATGATGCAAAACTTTTTTTGATGTATGTATTTTCCTATAGACATCAGGTTAAAGATCCTTAAAGAAGACGAAGTTTCAGTTGGTCTCAAGCTTCCGTTCTTTGTACAAAGTAATAAGAATTACCCTACTGAAGTAGAAAAATTTGTTCACGTATTCTCCACAACAGGTAATATCAGAGATCTCCTCTCACTGTGAGACAGATTGAAAATTTCTCCACTTTGTAGTGCAGGACGAAAGTACGATTATGCTGATCTCAGTCTGAGACTATTCCCGTCACCGCCATATATTTGTAACAATCCAGCTTGAGACTTAATTGTCTGTCGCGCCTCGTCCTGTGTGTTGAGCCAGCTGTCGGTCGTTATGGCCCTCTGAGCGGACGGCATTAGGCACTTCGCTTCCACACAGCAGCTTAACTCCGCTGCTCTGGTCGATTTCCGCGCATTCTCTTTGAGCTCGCTCACCGAGCGAATGGACGCCGGCGGAACAGGCTACCCTCGCCACAGCAGAGGAAACTTTGGCACTAACTGGAACACGGGGATCGGTAGTAATAGTCAGTGCAGCTTCTGATGAGAGCCTCGTGTGGTGGGAAACACAGTTGTCGAACAGGTGCACAGTTTCTGGGAGCTATGCGTTGGGTACAAAGTGAGTTGCTGTATAACGCACACGGAGTTACTGAATATGAAATTGGGAGTGCAAGAATTCGAACCTCAGAATTGATTCGAAATTTCCTACAACAAAAGTGTGCGCATGACTAAGAGCAAGGTACCGATCAAAAGTTATGGATGCAAAGTATCGTAAGAAAACGATACACAGAATACTGAATATGAAAATTGGGAGTCCAAGAAGTCGAACATCAAAACTAATTTGACTCTTCCTAAATCAAAAGTGTGGGCATGACTAAGAGCAAGGTTCCGAACGAAAGCTATTGACGCAAAGTATCGAAAGAAAAAGATACAAAGACGTATCGATACTTCCCATTCTTCCTCCTCACAGTCACTCTGAAACAATGTCTGATCCAGTCTGTTACGAGTGTTTGACAACGTACTGCTTCTCTTTGAAAAAAATCTTTCGAAGCGCGGCGAGGTCACTGGAATTGTCACGCACTCGTTGGCTACCTTATATGGGATGCAAGGCTATCACCTCACCTCATTGCTGTAAAATACTAGCCATAGTGGTGACACAGGTCCTTACATACACTGCCTTGTTTCATTCTTTCGGTCAGCGAAAGGAACTAAGAAAGAGGGGACTATTCCTTCATTTTTGATTTATATGCTGTCTCTTACGTCGCATGATGATACAGAGAGTCATATACCGTTTCAAGAGAGAAACTACTACATGTTTCGCTGGTGCTGGCGCCAGATGTAGCAGCAAGGTCAGTTATCGACTGCGCTTGCAGAAGCTCCGGGTTCTTGAATCTTGGGTCAAGCTAGTAGCCAAACGATTATTTTGATTTGTCCAGATTTATGTTCGATTTGCTTGTTTAGCTTTTATTTCGTTTCACTGCCTCTACTACACTGCTGTCGGTGGTATCATCAGATTACTTCAGCATTTATCTGAGCTTTTAAACGTTGGAACTTATTCATGGGGCCAAAAGCTTGGATACATAATGAAACTGTAGTTAATGATTACTACCTAGATACATGATGTTTTACCGAAGTAATGGGCACCTCATGAAGTTTCGGGATTGCAGCCGGATGGCATCGGCCTCTTGGCACGATACTTCGGTTGACAAACATTCAGCTTTTTTCAAGTGATTTTTACAGTGGAGATTGCTAGCGCACTCCGCTAACTATATCCAAAAAATTGGCGCAGAGACGCATGCACATAGGCTATTACTACATAAGCGCCACCTGTAAGACCACACTTACGGACCTGTATTTGCAGGCGTCTAACAGTCACCATTTTTCATAAACAACGGGAATCCTTCGAACGCTGGTGCCCGACGCATGTCGTGTTTGACAGAGGGATGCTTGCAAAAGATTGGAACACCTACAATCTGTGTTGGAAGGTAATTGATACTCCACACATTAGATTAGCGCACCTTTAAGGAGGATCGAACAGGCCCACTCGTAACATTAATAAAAGAGGCAACTGCCAAGTCCAGTGGTTTAGTCCCGTATGTCGGCAATATTTCTTCAGAATGAGGCAGAATTCCCAGGAAATATTATATTAAAGTAATTTTCCGGCTAATTACGAACACCTCTGCCCATCTCGGTTTGGTAATGACGACTTGGGATTTCGAAACACTGGTATTTATACAGAGTGGTCAGAAATAGTGTTGAAAGTTTGAAAGGGTGCTGTATAGTAGGTTGTGCTGAGGTATAATCGTTAAAAGTATACCTTGGGCCGTTTCCGAGTTAATTACTCTTGTAGGTATCCAATCAGGCCGTTGTATTGCAAACCTAAACGGTCCACCACAGATCGTGTCGCCTAACGTCATACCCGCTGCATGGGGGCTTAATTATATACAATGCAAATAATTTTAATTTTCGTAGCTGTCTGTCCGGTTACGCAGTCTCGTAACCGGTTGGCCCTGACTAGTATTAGTACGCAATCTGACTGCATACAATAACAACAAGGAATGAAAGAAGACTTCCGTTAACACAATTAATTTATTAAGTCCCCAGCAACTACAAAACCTACGAAACAACAAAACACAAGTGTAGCTGTTCTGTGTGTGGAAGTGTGATTCAACGTACACATCTGGCACGGTTCTTCCTCATTAAGACCAGATATTTTAAACACTATTTATACTGAAGTAATTTAAAAAAAAACAGAAATACTACAATTGCACATAGAAACCAGAAATACAGTCTAATATAAGAACACGAGCCAGATGCTTTGTTGACTGAACCTATGACCAAGAGGCATTATTGTTTAAGACATTGAAATAATAAGAAAAAGGAATTTTTGACCTTCATATATATTGACGAAAAGCACACTCTGATCATTACAGCATCCCCAATCCAACAACATCTGGTGTCTAGCCCATCAAAACAATATGACAACATCTGAACAAGCACTCTTCACGGGAACTTCTCAACAACGACTCACCACTGCTACATCTCAACAAGCACTGCCTACTGCTACTTATCGACAAGAACTGCCAGTGGAGGCGGCTGAATAAAACTCTTTGGCGCAGTCTCTGGCGCTGTGGCTCAGTGTAGCCACCTTTCATACTCCCCTCCTCTACGGGCTAGAATTTGATAGTATTTTTACCAGCATTGGTGGTGAAAATACCACCAAATTCGTCCAAAAAATACAGTCAAAAATCAAAAAGTAATATCAATAAGTAAATATCACATAACTAAATAAATTTTGTCTTTGCACTGACCCTTCAATAGCCTAATATATAAAATACAGTAAGGAATACAAATGCTTTCATACATATGATTTTATATAATACACTCCTGGAAATTGAAATAAGAACACCGTGAATTCATTGTCCCAGGAACGGGAAACTTTATTGACACATTCCTGGGGTCAGATACATCACATGATCACACTGACAGAACCACAGGCACATAGACACAGGCAACAGAGCATGCACAATGTCGGCACTAGTACAGTGTATATCCACCTTTCGCAGCAATGCAGGCTGCTATTCTCCCATGGAGACGATCGTAGAGATGCTGGATGTAGTCCTGTGGAACGGCTTGCCATGCCATTTCCACCTGGCGCCTCAGTTGGACCAGCGTTCGTGCTGGACGTGCAGACCGCGCGAGACGACGCTTCATCCAGTCCCAAACATGCTCAATGGGGGACAGAACCGGAGATCTTGCTGGCCAGGGTAGTTGACTTACACCTTCTAGAGCACGTTGGGTGGCACGGCATACATGCGGACGTGCATTGTCCTTTTGGAACAGCAAGTTCCCTTGCCGGTCTAGGAATGGTAGAACGATGGGTTCGGTGACGGTTTGGATGTACCGTGCACTATTCAGTGTCCCCCCGACGATCACCAGTGGTGTACAGCCAGTGTAGGAGATCGCTACCTACACCATGATACCAATTCGATTCTACACAGAGTACGCGAAAGAACTTGCCCCCCTTCTAACAGCCGTGTACCGCAAGTCTCTAGAGGAACGGAGGGTTCCAAATGATTGGAAAAGGGCGCAAATAGTCCCAGTCTTCAAGAAGGGTCGTCGAGCAGATGCGCAAAACTATAGACCTATATCTTTGACGTCGATCTCTTGTAGAATTTTAGTACATGTTTTTTGCTCGCGTATCATGTCATTTCCTGAAACCCAGAATCTACTATGTAGGAATCAACATGGATTCCGGAAACAGCGATCGTGTGAGACCCAACTCGCCTTATGTGTTCATGAGACCCAGAAAATATTAGATACAGGCTCCCAGGTAGATGCTATTTTTCTTGACTTCCGGAAGGCGTTCGATACAGTTCCGCACTGTCGCCTGATAAACAAAGTAAGAGCCTACGGAATATCAGACCAGCTGTGTGGCTGGATTGAAGAGTTTTTAGCAAACAGAACACAGCATATTGTTATCAATGGAGAGACGTCTACAGACGTTAAAGTAACCTCTGGCGTGCCACAGGGGAGTGTTATGGGACCATTGCTTTTCACAATATATATAAATGACTTAGTAGATAGTGTCGGAAGTTCCATGCGGCTTTTCGCGGATGATGCTGTAGTGTACAGAGAAGTTGCAGCATTAGAAAATTGTAGCGAAATGCAGAAGATCTGCAGCGGATAGGCACTTGGTGCAGGGAGTGGCAACTGACCCTTAACATAGACAAATGTAATGTATTGCGAATACATAGAAAGAAGGATCCTTTATTGTATGATTATATGATAGCGGAACAAACACTGGTAGCAGTTACTTCTGTAAAATATCTGGAAGTATGCGTACGGAACGATTTGAAGTGGAATGATCATATAAAATTAATTGTTGGTAAGGCGGGTACCAGGTTGAGATTCACTGGGAGAGTCCTTAGAAAATGTAGTCCATCAACAAAGGAGGTGGCTTACAAAACACTCGTTCGACCTATACTTGAGTATTGCTCATCAGTGTGGGATCCGTACCAGACCGGTCTGACGGAGGAGATAGAGAAGATCCAAAGAAGAGCGGCGCGTTTCGTCACAGGGTTATTTGGTAACCGTGATAGCGTTACTGAGATGTTTAATAAACTCAAGTGGCAGACTCTGCAAGAGAGGCGCTCTGCATCGCGGTGTAGCTTGCTCGCCAGGTTTCGAAAGGGTGCGTTTCTGGATGAGGTATCGAATATATTGCTTCCCCCTACTTATACCTCCCGAGGAGATCACGAATGTAAAATTAGAGAGATTAGAGCGCGCACGGAGGCTTTCAGACAGTCGTTTTTCCCGCGAACCATACGCGACTGGAACAGGAAAGGGAGGTAATGACAGTGGCACGTAAAGTGCCCTCCGCCACACACCGTTGGGTGGCTTGCGGTGTATCAATGTAGATGTAGATGTAGATGTAGATGATGCTGGGTGTTGGCCCTGTGTGCCTCGGTCGTATGCAGTCCTGATTGTGGCGCTCACCTGCACGGCGCCAAACACGCATACGACCATCATTGGCACCAAGGCAGAAGCGACTCTCATCGCTGAAGACGACACGTCTCCATTCGTCCCTCCATTCACGCCTGTCGCGACACCACTGGAGGCGGGCTGCACGATGTTGGGGCGTGAGCGGAAGACGGCCTAACGGTGTGCGGGACCGTAGCCCGGCTTCATGGCGACGGTTGCGAATGGTCCTCGCCGATACCCCAGGAGCAACAGTGTCCCATATGCTGCGCAGCTAGCGCCATTCGACGGCCAACACCGCGGTTCCTGGTGTGTCCGCTGTGCCGTGCGTGTGATCATTGCTTGTACAGCCCTCTCGCAGTGTCCGGAGCAAGTATGGGGGGGTCTGACACACCGGTGTCAATGTGTTCTTTTTTCCATTTCCAGGAGTGTATTTAATATGACAATTATCTGATATCATTTGTGTGTTTATTATAATTTGTATGTTTAGTATAAGAGCATTGATAATAATTTTGTAAAATCAATTTTGTGTGCCTTCAAAATGTTGTTCGTACTTGCACCTGTTCCACAATGCTGGGTGCCACTGATGGAACTGCTTCTGCTGAAAAGTCAATTGTTGGTGTCTGCACCTGTTTAACATTGCTGGGTGCCACTACTGGAATAGCTTCTACTGAATTTATGTCACTTGTTGGTGTCTGCACCTGTTCAACATTACTGGGTGTCACTGATGGAACTGCTTCTACTGGCATAATGTCACTTGTTGCTTTCTGGACCTGTTTAACATTGCTGGGTGACACTACTGGAACTGCTTCTACTGAAATTATGTCACTTGTTGGTGTCTGCACCTGCTCAACTTTACTGGGTACCACCGATGGAACTGCTTCTACTGACATAACGTCACTTGTTGCTGTCTGCACCTGTTCATCATTGCTGGGTGCCACTGATGGAACTGCTTCTACTGACATAATGTCACTTGTTGCTGTCTGCACCTGCTCAACATTACTGGGTGCCACTGATGGACTGCTTCTACTGAGATAATGTCACTTGTTGGTGTCTGCACCTGCTCAACATTACTGTGTGTCACTAATGGACTGATTTTAATGAGATAATGTCACTTGTTGGTGTCTGCACCTGTTCAAAATTGCTGGGTGCCACTGTTGGAACTGCTTCTACTGACATGATGTCACTCGTTGCTGTCTGCGCCTGTTCAACATTGCTGGGTGCCACTGATGGAACTGCTTCTACTGAAATGATGTCACTTGTTGGTGTCTGCACCCGCTCAACATTGCTGGGTGCCACTGATGGGACTATTTCTACTGACATAATGTCACTTGTTGGTGTTTGCACCTGAACAACATTACTGGGTGCCACTGTTAGAACTGTTTCTACTGAAATGATGTTACTTCTTGCTGTCTGCACTTGTTTAACATTGCTGGGTGCCACTGATGGAACTGTTTCTACTGAAATAATGTCACTCGTTGGTGTCTGCACCTGTTGACCATTGCTAGGTGCTACTGCTGGAACTGTCAACTACTTTTTTATTGAACTATGGAAAGTATTTTATGTGAATAATTGTATAAACTGATTTTTTGTGTTTTTACTGTTTATGAAATGTTATGAGACTCTTACCGGTACATATTCGTCATTTCTGACGCTATTGATTGAATGGTTTGACCACATGATACTTATGTAAACTATTATGTAAAATCATATGTATGAAAGCATTTGTATTCCTTACTGTATTTTATATATTAGGTTATTGAAGGGTCAGTGCAAGGCCAAAATTTATTTAGTTATGTGATATTTACTTATTGATATTACTGTTTAATTTTTGACTGTATTTTTTGGACGAATTTGGTGGTATTTTCACCACCAATGCTGGCAAAAATACCATCAAATTCTAGCCCGTGGTGGAGGGGCATATGAAAGGCGGCTACACTGAGCCACAGCGCCAGAGACTGCGCCAAAGAGTTTTATTCAGCCGCCTCCACTGGCTGTTCTTGTCGATAAGTAGCAGTAGGCAGTGCTTGTTGAGATGTAGCAGTGGTGAGTCGGTGTTGAGAAGTTCCCATGGAGAGTGCTTGTTCAGATGTTGCCATATTGTTTTGATGGGCTAGATACCAGATGTTGTTGGATGCGGGATGCTGTAATGATCAGAGTGTGCTTTTCGTCAATATGTATGAAGGTCAAAAATTCCTTTTTTTTATTGTTTCAATGTCTTAAACAATAATGCCTCTTGGTCACAGGTTCAGTCAACAAAGCATCTGGCTCGTGTTCTTGTATTAGACTGTATTTCTGGTTTCTATGTGCAATTATAGTATTTCTGTTTTTTTTTAATTACTTCAGTATAAATGGTGTTTAAAATATCTGGTCTTATTGAGGAAGAACCATGCCAGATGTGTACGTTGAATCACACTTCCACACACAGAACGGCTACACTTGTGTTTTGTTGTTTCGTAGGTTTTGTAGTTGCTGGGGACTTAATAAATTAATTGTGTTAACGGAAGTCTTCTTTCATTCCTTGTTGTTATTGTATGCAGTCAGATTGCGTACTAATACTAGTCAGGGCCAACCGGTTACGAGACTGTATAACAGGACAGACAGCTACGAAAATTAAAAATATTTGCATTATATATAATTAAGCCCCCATGCACGTGGCGTCGCTGCCAGGATCGTCCCTTGGAATCATCTGATTGTAAAATTAGCAGACAGTAGTTTTGTTGAAGTAATTTGTAGTTTAATAATTGTAGTCTACATTGCATGTGTAGATTTAGTAATTGTCATTCTTCTAATGGTATTTTTGCAGAATTAAATTATTGATGTCTTGTATACGCGTTTGACAATTTTGTGCAATTATAAAGATTTCAATTGTTCATTAGTCATGTTTGTCGGGAAGCATTTCGTGTGAATGGTATTGTTGGTGATAAAGTGTCATATTGTCTGTAATTTTCGTATAGTGGCGAGTTTTGTATGTTTGGTAAATGATTACCCGATCGATGAAAGAGGCAAAAATGATGGATAGTGTAATATTAGTAATTTTCGCCTCGCAAACATTAATATACGCTCAATAGTAAACGCCTGATGGCCTAAAGTTATCCAACAATTGTGAAGTAAAAGAAATGAATCATCGCATAGCAGCGACAGAATCTATTATTCTTTATCTTTGCCGTTCTTGCGCGGTGCCAGTAAATCTCTATGTACATGTATCGATTAATGGTATCAAGAAGAATTCCGTTGTTTCAAGACAAATGAGGCTTTTGGCGCCTCACCTTTTACTGTTTGTATTCCATGAGAGGCGGACGCGGACTTGCTGCGTTGCACAACTGTATTTTATATTTGATGTGAAAATATTGAGTGAATATGCTAATTGTTATTTTTTTCCAATCAGAAAAGATGTAGTTTCTTGTAACTGATATCGAACAGACAGCATCAAGAGGACATTTTGACTGTTATGTATAAAGTATTTAACCACAATGGTCATCTATTGTAATTTAATATGAAAAGGTACGTAGCATTAAAAAAAAACGTGTGTTAAAGATAAGTGTGCTTATTTTCGTAAATTAACCTTGATGAGTCCATCTCCTTATTTACTTAACTGTTAATTATTTTGTGTTACTTCATCATCAGAAATTACGATCACGCTGATGGGCCGAACGCAGCATGAGGCAGAAGGAACATCATCGTTTTCCTATTATTTCTGAACCAACTTTTTCGTGTAGTGTTGCATTTCTTTTAAAGTCTATAAATCTTCTGGTCCCTTAGTGTTGATCCGGGTATGACTACATCGCGACTATAAAAAAAATGCACCGAAATGATAATGTTTCTTCCGAGCGATCTCAAATATATATATCAATATGCTGCTCTTATTCAGGTATTTAATGGTCAACGTATGTTATTATAATAGCGTAATGAATACCTGATTCTGTTGCCAAGTGGCCCACCAAAAATATTCACTTTTTCGACATTAAAAAAAAAGTAACAGTTCTTTTTATTTTCGTCCCCCAAGAACAACGCTACACTTGGCGCCCGAACAGGGACTTGATCAAAAATCATTTCATGTATGTGTTTATTAATTTTTCAGTGCTTGTTCTAGTAATTGTTTCATTTTTTCATGTGGATGCAATTCAACCGAGAAAGAGAAGTGGGAAATCCTTTTAATTAATTCAGAAGAACGATTGATGAAATTACAAAAAAAAAAGCGAGTATCCAGCTGTATCATTATCAAGACAGCCATAGTAAGTCAAATTTTTATACGCAGTAGCCAAGCTTTCGTAGTGACGTAGCATCTTTCGAGTTGATCAGAACGTAAACCTGTCTTTCCTTGCCTTGAAACAGCTTTATTTCAATTTGTCCATAGTCCATTCTTATGTAGTTAAATTCAGTGAAAGTGTACCATTGTTGTCAGTGCATAAAAAAAATTACGATATGGCTAATAACTACGCTCAAAACTGGTAAAACGTGTGATATTTCATTTGTTTGTAATTAGTAGGAACCATCTTGTCTTCTTGGCGTAAATGAACGTCAGTTGTTACCCAGAGTTAAAATTTTATCTTAGGTCCCAGTAAGCCATAGCACTACGTCACAGACAAACGACTGACGGCAGTGACAAACAATATCTGTAGCATTTTGACGTTTGACAAATAATTCATGAACATGACTGACGGTAAACAGCGGACACAAACAAAACCAGACGACAGCGGTGATGCGAATGGACCTCACTATCCATTACGATCACGCGCGATAGGTACACGAGCGGAGGCAGAAGCAATTTTGACCGAAGTTTTAGAAGCTGGTCCTAGTGTGCAAACTATTCCCGCTTTTGAAAAAAATGACTTGGCTGCAATGATCGAAGCAATAATGGAACGCAAGTTCGAAAGTCAAAGACAGAGCGAGGCGCAAAGACAGGAACGTGAAAAGCAGGAAAAATTAGATGAAAAGGCCCGCGAAGAAAAAGAGAAGGCCGAAAGACGGCATAATAAAAATCAGGTCCTTACAAATCTGTGCAACTCAGTAAAAGCAGGCATAAATTCAGTAAAAACAGATCTGCAAACGGAGATAAATGACCTAAATACACGGTTAAATTCGGTAAAGGCCGAACTAAAGGCAGACATAACAGCTGATTTAAATACCCTGTTGGGTAATGTCCAAAGCCAAATCAGTAGTCAGATCACGATCATGAGGCTAGAAATTGACACACAAGTAGAGTCAAAAATAGAGGATATTTCAAAACGGTTAGATGAAAAAATCGAAGCAGCCAAGGGAGAGATAAATTCGAAAGTGATGGAATATCAAAAACAAGCTGCGGCCTTAAAAGAAGATTATACTGCAATCTCTGATGAGGTCAAAGGAGTTAAAACCGCAGTAGACACGATCGAGAATGTTGTTGATGATCTTTCCAAACAGATTGAGACTCTTAATGTAGAGGATCAAATAAAGAATACTGTTAAGGCACATGCTGAAGCATTGTCCGACCACTACCAAGAGTGGATTAAAAACAAAAACGGATTCATAGAAAACAAGGTCAAGAACGAACTCAGGGAAACGGTAAAAAACGTGGCCTTTGAAATATTGGCAGCCCCTGGAAAAACAGGAGACACGGTGATGTCAGAATTAGGCCAGATAAGACGAACGTTAGCTCAAGATTTACCTGAATGGCGTCAACAGATAGTTGATGAAGTTCGTACACTAAAATGTCAAGTTGAAAATTCCCCACCTCCCGTGTCAGGAGACTGGAATAATTCACCACGAAGTAATGAACAACAGAGGGTACATTACCGTTCACCATTTGATAACGCTCAAACTCATAGTTCTATAGAAGCACAAGTTAACCAGGGTACCAGCCCACCCACTTTTGTCAGTTTGATGCAGGAGGAAAGCGTGGTCAAACATCGTATTTTTTCGACCTTTCACCCACAGAAAAGAGAAATTCATCCTATAGTGTTCCTCCGAAATTTTTCAGGAATTTTCCCGAATAGCTGGAGTGACCGCCAGCGAATTCAATTCGTTAGTGGATTTATCGTAGGCGATGCTGCCTTACGGGGAACCGAAATGGTCGACTCTTGTAAAAGTTACAAAGAGTTTGAACAGATGTTTTTAGTTAAATTCTGGAGTTCTGGTGTGCAGCAGCGCCTGAGAAAAGAGGTTTACAACGCCGAAGAGTTTAACAGTAAGCGCAGTAGTTAGAGAAAATATTTTGAAAAGTATTTAGCGAAAATCAAGTTCTGGGATTCGCCGATCACCGCCAAAGACGTTATTATGATTCTAAAAACTAAGCTACCGATTGCGATCAGAGAAAAGTTAGTAAACGTGTCTGCGGACGATACGGACACTTTCCTATCTGTGTTAGACTCGTTAGATCTGATTTACGAGGACGCTAGAGTTGATGTTGGCAACGCCCACTTCAGTGCAGGCGGCCAGCACAATACAGAATACGCAGGCAACAATGGTGGCCGAGCGAAAGCGCGTCACAGCGACAGCCAGTACCAACCCCACAACGGTTTCAAAAATAAACACACTACGTACTCCAACAGCAAATACAAAAATAAGTACAACAATGGCCAGAGATACAGTCCAATATATAATTCGTCACCACCTCACTACGAAAATGCACATTATAACACACAGCCCCAGCAATATGGGAACACGCAACCGATCAACGGTAATCATCAAAACGATCAGTCTTACGATTCAAATCGTCAGTGGAAAAGAAATAAATGGCATAATCAAGGTGGAGACCAATGTACACCTTCCAGTAACGGTTACAATCAACACAAGCCACAGCAAAATACCTTTCAGCCACAAAATATACACTTCACGCAACAAGCGAACGGACCTTCGGGAACTCTGAAGCCTAAACGCCCGCATAATACGCAAATTTATTATGCGCAAGCGAATACGCCAGGACAACAAGATCCGTTTCCAACCGAGTTCGTACCACAAAACCAACACCAGTTCCAGACGGAAGAAACATTAAGAGATACAAATCAGCAGGAAAGTAAGCGTCGAGCGGAAAATTAAAAGCAGCAACTTTGAGCCTCCTAGAGGATGCTGCAAGTTTGAATGGGGGCACCCTGTCCCTTAGTCCACACGAAATTAAAGCAGTTAGGTATGACAAAGAGACAAACTTACGGGATGATCTAGTAGCAGACACTGAGACGAAAGACAATGATGACGTATGGGACGAACAAGTTCAAGCTTCCATAAGAGTATCAATTGCCAACATACCAGTAACAGCCATTGTAGATACAGGAGCTAATATAAATGTCTTATCTTTATGTTTATTTAAGCAAATATCCTCTGTATGCAAAGTTTTATCACTTCCAATTAAAGGTTGCACCGTATCGGGAGCAATTGGTCCACTAACACAACGTGTAAATCTTCAGACTCAGCTTCAAATCCAGATAGAGTCTATTTCAGTAACGTGCATTTTTCTTATTGTTAAAAACCTATCAGTGCCATGTATCCTGAGTATGGAATTCTTGAGGCAGACGAAAGCTAAAATTGACATCGAGTGTGGAATCTGTCCTCTAGTAGCGAGCAAGCAACAAGTAACTGTAAATTTGTTAAGAAGTAAGGTGAAGACAAACTTTGGGGTGCTTCAAATAGCAGTACTGCCATGGACTAAAAGACAACAGTACAGTCAGACAGAAGACATGACAGATCTTGAAAGTGTTAATGACGATGAGTATAAAGACCTAATTCCCGGTCAGAATGAATTATACGGTAAAGCTAGTGAGTCCATTGAATTATCCAAACAACAGAAGAATGAGCTTTACAATTTGTTAACAGATTACGTTCAAGTATTTTCTAAGAAACCTGGACTAATAAAAGGCTTTGAATATCGAATGGATGTCCTGCTCCATTCAACCTACTGTAGAACAAGTTATTCCATTCCATATGCGAGACGCGAAGCTGTCAAGTGCGAGATCAGGAAAATGTTACGCTGGAATGTGATAGAAGTATCTCATTCACCTTATTCGAGTCCTTTATTGTCTGTGCTAAAATCAGATGGTAGCGTAAAGCTAGTCCTAGATGCAAGATTAATCAATAAAATTATAGTACCCATAAGAACGAGACCAGAGGCTCTTGAAGAGCATCTGCAATAGCTTCTTGGAGTTAGTTATTAGTCAGGACTCACTTTAAACCATCCCTGTTGTTAAAGAAGAATCGTAAGTGGCAACACATTTATGAAGGTCCCTTTGTGATAATGAGGAAACCACACATTGGTACCTATTTGTTATCTGACCCTGCCACGAATAAAATCAAAGGATTGTTCCACCATCAAGATTTAAGAAAATTTTATAACGCCAGGAATTAAGTTAATTTAAGCTGTAAGAAAATTCTAAGGTATTGGAGATCAGGATTAACCAATGAGTAACAAGAGCGGAACTGAACTGACTACGGACGTTAACCGGTGCTGAAAGGAAACCTTATGTATTAAAACAACGCGTCTGGAAAATAAAATACAGAATAAGTTGTAGACAAGTATTTACATGAATAATCTTTATGCAAACAGGAGGACATGTCCTAGAGGCGATTTTCAATTTTAGTTATAAGTTAGTATGTAAAAAATAAATGGTGTACTCGAGAGGTATTAATTAGCCCCGAGGTACTAAAATGAGGAAAGAGGAAGGAGCGAGTAATGCACTTCTCTCGCTAAATAGTAATATGAGAATGAGCAGGAAGGAGCGAATAATGCACTTCTCTCACTAAATAGTAATATGAAAATGATGATTATATGTGCTTAGTATTAGTAAGTGAAATTTAATCGAGGACAAATTAATGACCTGTTTTAAAAGGAAATACTTAAACGTCCAGACAAAAGAGGAAAGTTTTAAGAAAAGATTCGATTCCATGAGGTTATTCCCTGTTTTAAAATGTGACGTAAATAAGGCACCCCCTGTTAGCGCAAAACAGTCGGTAGATTTAACTTGTAAATTCCAGCACAATGCTGTGCCAGCGATAAAATAACATCTCTTTGAAGTGAACAGATACCTAGGATTAAGCATGAACAGATTGATAACGCAGTGCAATTGTTCTAAAAAGGACTGACGTTAACCTTAAGTAAAAGCGTGATGGAATAAAAAGGAAGTTTATTATATAACGCAAAGTAAGATGAGTCCAGACTATAAACAAGCTGAGTAAAAGAACATATGAGTAACATGGTTTATTATGGCAACTTCACGATACTATTGAGCATTAGCGATACTGCAAATTCACAAGCTAGCAGCACATAGAATAAGGATCTCGCCCAAGCTTCAAAGGTAGCGACAGCAGCAAACAACAACACTCTAGTGAGAGGCTTATATATACAAATGATAATTAATACCCAAATGCGTAATGCATAAACTTGACTTAGTCTAAGAAATGATCAAAGAGTAGTAAGCAAGCTGCAGCAAGATACATATTAGATATACATGCTTGAAGTGATAGATTTTATTTTAAGTGTGCACTGCAATATTTATTGTTTTCTCTGTGATTATGTGATTATTGAATCCCTTTCCTGAGTGCAAATCCTTTAAGATCCTTGATCCTATCCACTCCTCAGGATCAACTTGTAAAGATGCACGTGTGCTTAGGAAGTGAGGCACTACATATAAAAATGAGTTGGTTCGCGATGCGCATATTGCTTTTGTAATGCGCAAGGTAAATTAAATTTTCGACCTGGTTGAGGAGTAATTTAAAATCTGTCGACGATCAGCGAGTAGGCCCGCTTTTCCCACCTTTCATTTTTCGACTCTTTGTGTTTCTACACGAAACTCAGAGGCGGAATTGCTATTTTCAAATCTGTCCTCGAACTTTCTTTAAAGACAAGCACATACGAGAAAAACTTTTGGCATAAATGAAGCTCCCCTCACAAGTCACTATATAAGACGAGCACTAAAAAAAATGTATTGGTCCTACAAAACGAATAAGCAAGCGTGATAAAGATTACTATGAATGAAATTAATTTGTAAAGGAGATTGGAATGGATTTGGTCAAAGAAAAAGGACTTATAATAGCCTACCTGTGACCGTAGGCTTAAATAAAAAAAAATTGTTTTGATTCAAAGTGGTCAATTAGATTATTTCTCGATTTAAATGAACTCTTGTAAATATTAGTATGTAAATCAACTTGTAAACACCGTGTGAGAATTTCTGTTAATACACCGTTCACGCAGTTTTAAAGTTCGACGATTTTCAGTGGCAGTATTCTACTGCACGATATGTGTGAAAATTTCGTTGATGTGTGCAGTGTGTAATAATCAGTGTCATTCCACACATGCAGTTTCAGCGGTAGCTACCACTTACCTGTGAATCCGTAACTGGATAGTGGACAGGAAGTGATGTGAGGCAGTTTCGGTGGCAGAAGCTCCCTCCAGCAATCTAAAAAGCACAAAGCCACGATCCGCCGAACAAAAGCGACGCACGGCACCTCAAGCGCGAAATCAACGCTCTGCAAGAAAGCTCCGGTCACGTGCGCGCGCACAGACTGAATTTCAAGATTGCTCGCAACAGTGGAGGCGGACAGCCACCACGTGACGAAATAATGTAAACGTTCAACCGCCAACACAGTTGCTGTGCGCTACATTCTGTAGCAAAAACATTCACACCCAGTACTGAAAACATTTTGTATGTATCATAAACCTTCCGAGAGACTCTAAGATAGAGAAGTTAACGTAATTATTATAATGACTGATTGTACGCAGAGACAAGTCACAAGGTCACCCCTGAACACTGTTGAAATGTAAACTTTGACGAGAGGTCACGATACGAATAAAATAAGCACACGAAAATACGTCAAAGGATCCGATCCTTCCTATATCCCATCCCACATGTATATAAAATTAGTTCTGTAAGCTATTCTAATATAAGATATTTTATCTGTTTCATATGTGAAATAATTCGGAGAGCCACACTCGAGCCCTGAAAGTGAAAGATATGGACTTCCTTGTCGAAGCCATCACCAGTGGCCGCTCTACAATCCAAGTCTATCATAAATAGTGTATGTGCGACGAAAATAAATGTATAATTATGTGCGACGACGGACAAGGCAATCAATCGACAAGACGATGACAATATAATGAATACTGTCAAAACAGAAAGTTGTGTACCAGTTATGTGATAGTCAAATTACTTTTACAACGATGAAAACTGAAGTGTGACTCTATTTCCTTATAAATTTTGTAAATATGTGTACTTATAGCCTTAATTTTAAGAATCATCAAGATAGACTGAATCCATACAAACACTGATAGAAACACAGAACAAATTCACAATGATCCACCGTCAGTAATTATAAATTGAAACGTTAATTCTTTTATTATGGAATGAATATGAAATGAAACTTTTAATAACCTCTATGTTACATCCGAAAATTACAAATATTCCAATGGGCATGAGGATGAAAGTAATACCTTCGGTATTCCTTCCCTCCTCATGGGAGGCAGTGTAATATTAGTAATTTTCGCCTCACAAACATTAATATACGCTCAATAGTAAACGCCTGATGGCCTAAAATTATCCAACAATTGTAAAGTAAAAGAAATGAATCATCGCATAGCAGCGACAGAATTTATTATTCTTTATCTTTGCCGTTCTTGCGCGGTGCCAGTAAATCTCTATGTACATGTATCGATTAATGGTATAAAGAAGAATTCTGTTGTTTCAAGACAAATGAGGCTTTTGGCGCCTCACCTTTTACTGTTTGTGTTCCATGAGAGGCGGACGCGGACTTGGTGCGTTCCACAACTGTATTTTATATTTGATGTGAAAATATTGAGTGAATATGCTAATTGTTATTTTTTTCCAATCAGAAAAGATGTAGTTTCTTGTAACTGATATCGAACACACAGCATAAAGAGGACATTTTAACTGTTATGTATAAAGTATTTAACCACAATGGTCATCTATTGTAATTTAATATGAAAAGGTACGTAGCATTAAAAAAAAACATGTGTTAAAGATAAGTGTGCTTATTTTCGTAAATTAACCTTGATGAGTCCATCTCCTTATTTACTTAACTGTTAATTATTTTGTGTTACTTCATCATCAGAAATTACGATCACGCTGATGGGCCGAACGCAGCATGTGGCAGAAGGAACATTATCGTTTTCCTATTATTTCTGAACCAACTTTTTCGTGTAGTGTTGCATTTCTTTTAAAGTCTATAAATCTTCTGGTCTCTTAGTGTTGATCTGGGTATGACTACATCGCGACTATAAAAAAAATGCACCGAAATGATAATGTTTCTTCCGAGCGATCTCAAATATATATATCAATATGCTGCTCTTATTCGGGTATTTAATGGTCAACGTATGTTATTATAATAGCGTAATATATCCCTGATTCTGTTGCCAAGTGGCCCACCAAAAACATTCACTTTTTCGACATTAAAAAAAAGTAACAGTTCTTTTTATTTTCGTCCCCCAAGACAACGCTACTTGTGACTTGCCTCTGTGTACAATCAGTCATTATAATAATTACGTTAACTTCTCTATCTTAGAGTCTCTCGGAAGGTTTATGATACATACAAAATGTTTTCAGTACTGGGTGTGAATGTTTTTGCTACAGAATGTAGCGCACAGCAACTGTGTTGGCGGTTGACCGTTTACATTATTTCGTCACGTGGTGGCTGTCCGCCTCCACTGTTGCGAGCAATCTTGAAATTCAGTCTGTGCGCGCGCACGTGACCGGAGCTTACTTGCAGAGCGTTGATTTCGCGCTTGAGGTGCCGTGCATCGCTTTTGTTCGGCGGATCGTGGCTTTGGTAATTGTCATTCTTCTAATGGTATTTTTGCAGAATTAAATTATTGAAATCCTTGCATACGCGTTTGACAATTTTGTGCAATTATGAAGATTTCAATTGTTCATTAGTCATGTTTGTGGGGAAGCATTTCGTGTGAATGGTATTGTTGGTGATAAAGTGTCATATTGTCTGTAATTTTCGTATGGTGGCGAGTTTTGTATGTTTTGTAAATGATTACCCGATCGATGAAAGAGGCAAAAATGATGGATAGTCAGAATGACGAAATTGTTGAAATGGCGAACTCGCCTACACAAGTGAACAGTATGATGAATAATGAAGCTGAAAACAATAAGTCGGGAAAATAGTCCGGAACCATTTCAAAATTCTTCTCTATCAGAAAATTCACAGAATACGAGATTAACGATAGAAAATTCTGAAATAGTATCGAACACAGATAGCTTTACAGCTATGACGAAAGAAGCTAGTTTTATGGGAAATGTTAGGAGCGAAAAGAATTTCGAACCAGTTAATATGGAGCAGTTGATGAGTGCAATATTAAATTTGGAATCACAACTAGGAAGAATTAATAAGAAGATGAAAACATTGACAATACGGTTAGGCTCACAAATAGGAACAACTAAAACCGAGATGGAAACAATGGAAACACAGTTAGGCTCACGAATAGGGACATGTTTCGAAAACATGAAAGATGAATCAAAGAAAGAAATTAGAGAAGAAGTACAACCGATTTTGAATGCTCAGAATATAGTTTAATTTCAACAGAAATTAGACAGGAGGAGCTGGACAGAGAACAGGAAGAAAAAGATCGCGTGATAGTACAAAAATTTTCAGAATTAAATTTATAATGTGCACACGATAAGGAAGAAATACTTGTAATAATCGGGGAATCCGTACCAAATGACAGAATAAATAACTTAACGCAACAGTATGAACAGTTAACTACTAAATGTGACAATACCGAATCCCGAGTCGCGACACTTACGGAAGACGTAAATAAACAGAAACAAAAAATTGGTGACTCATCGGAAAGAGTTAAGGAGATCTCAGATAAACTGGTAAGTCTTAGTTTAAATGGGGACAGATATTCAGATGATACAGCTCCATTGCCAATTGTAGAAACCGAAGAGTACCAGAGCATTAATAAACATGTTGAAAATCAGGGAAAATTTAATGAACGCGTTAAAAGGGAATTTGAACGTTACGGAAGCAAGTCAAACAAATTGAAGGCGAAATCGTAGGAAAAGACAGCTGAAGAAATTTAGAATCACAGATAGCAGAGGGGCTTGAAGAAAATAATTTGTTTCATTTACGAGATGCAATAAGAGAGCGCCAGGTGCGCGAACTTGACAATAGTCGACATTCGGACTGGGCCAGACGCGGTAGGTCTTTGTCGCCATGAGGAGAAGACTTTGACTATAAACACTTCTTAACTGTTCGGAAATTTAAGATCCTTCGTAATTCTAAGGACGACGTACATCCATGTTCATGGTTAGATCAATTTACGTACGCGCTTCCGCCAAATTTGCCACTAAGTCACAAACTGGAATTTATGTGCGGCTATTAAAGTCCTCAGGGGAATCGCTACACTAAGTGAATATGTGCCGTAGCGTGCACAGGGCCCCGGGCTGTAGTGGTGCTATTTCCCTTTTAGTTTTCTGCACTGCTGCCTACTCTATTACTATTCTTTGTATCTATCAAAACAACTCTTCTAGTATCAATCTATCTAGAGAGTCGTTAACGAATAATCGGATATGACTATTTTACCCAAAAGTGATTTCGGAAATTACCGTTTGGACTTACTATATTTTCTGCAGCATTCATTCGTAGTTTAAACGAAATTTTACCTGTTTATCTTCGTGACAATATTACTTCATATGTTGACGATATTCTTATAGCTAAACGTTCTTGGAGTGAGCACTACAAAATTTTCGATTCATTATTACGTATTTTTGCAAAGGCTGGCATTAAAGTGAACTTGGAAAAATATGAATTTGGTTGTTCTCAGGTGAAATTTCTTGGTCATATTTATTCTACAGAAGGTATTCTTCCTGATCCAGAGAAACTAGACGCTATTCGTAATTATGCTGTTCCTACTACCAAATGTGATGTTCGTAGTTTCCTTGGTGTCTGTAATTTTGTTAGACGCTTTGTTAAATTGGACGATTTGGCCACATCTCGTTTTTGCGAACTATCTGAAAAGTTCTTTTTAAACGAAAATCGGTCGACAACTCTGTTTGGTTAGTTTATATTCCTGACGATTGGGTCAACAAATTGATTTGGTATATACATTTCAGTTATGCGCACTTTGGTCGCAGAAAATGCTTTTATAAATTACGAGAAAATTGCTACTTCAGTAATATGGAAAAACGTATTCGATCTGTTCTTGCCAAATGCAAATTATGTCAAAAGGCTAAGCCGCCATCTATTTCTCACAGAGCACCGTTGTTTCCTATCATTCCAGCGAAATTAAAGGACATGGCTGCAGTCGATTTGTTCGGTCCAGTGGTTCGTTC
Organism: Schistocerca piceifrons; assembly: GCF_021461385.2. NCBI lineage: Eukaryota > Metazoa > Arthropoda > Insecta > Orthoptera > Acrididae > Schistocerca > Schistocerca piceifrons. Next base: position 254,692,911 of record NC_060141.1, on the reverse strand, counting down.
TACTAATGGTTTTGCGTACATTTTGGTAGCAGTGGAATTAACATCGAAATATGAGTGTTTTACACCTTTACGCAAAGCAACAGCTCGTTCAGTATCTAATGCTTTCATCAAACATTTTCTTAAAGAAGTGGGTCATGTTGATAAGGTTATATCAGATAATGGATCACAGTTTCGCTCTAAAATTTGGCTTCGTACTCTACGGCGTCGTAAGATTAAATCAATTTTCATTTCACTTTTTCACCCTCAATCTAACGCTTCAGAGAGATGAAGGAAATCAATAAATTGTGTCGACTTTATTGTCATCAGAATCACAGAACATGGGATCAGTATCTTCATATTTTTCAAAACATTCTGAATGAACTCCCTAATGATTCAACTTCTTTACCGCCTATATTGATATTAAAAAATAAAGCACTGACAAATCGCATTTCGGAAATCGTTCCTTTTCCGCCTACACGCAAACTGCGGCATTCTGAAGTTGTGAACCTGGCTCTTCAAAATATTGCATCTGCGGCTGGTAGAAGAGAGAAATCAGCTAAACGTCCTGGTCGTTTAAAGACCTTGTCAGTTGGTCAAAAGGTGTTAATTAAGTCTCACCGTTTGTCTCACAGGGGAAAAGGGTTGTGTCGCAAATTTTTTCTGCTTTATAACGGTCCACATAGGATTCGCAAAATTATTCATGGTAACACTGTCGAAATAGAAACTCTTAAATCTCGGCACTCTAAGGGAATACATCATATATCGAACGTTAAAATTTTTGTGGAATGACATACTTTTGAGAAACTAATAGTTATACGTAAACACACGGAGAATGCAAGGATACCGCGCCGTGTTCCGGCGGTAGCACATACTCAAAGCAACAGTTAAGTCTGCGCGGCGCACAAGGCAGCGTTGACCGTAAACACTTACTTCCTACGTCACGCGTACCTACAGCTGATCGAGCGCTCAGTGCGAATGCACTGACAGCCGTAAACAAATACACAGTCTAATTTCTCTGATTAAATTCACTATAAAGCTATAGTGACTTGATAAATTATGTTATTAACGTTCAGTATTTTTCAGGATACGGTTGTATTAAATATTTTCTGAACTTCAGGTAAATTCTGTGTGTGTCCGACGTTAAGAGGACTTGCTATCGAGAAATTTTCAGGAAGAATGTAATTTCGAAGAAGAAACTAATAAACTAAAACGGTAACTATTAATTGAGTTTATTTTTCAGGTAACATATTTCCACTTGGTACGTACTTTAGACGTAATTTGCTGCTCGCGATTATGTGATTCATACTTCGTATTAACTGATATTGACAATGATTGATTTATGAGCAGGGTTGTTACTTGTGTATATTATGCATCGCTTGGCTGCACTGCCTTTTCACTGACGTCATGTGTTTATTTATTATGTGCCTGCTGTGCTTATTTATTTAAATTATAATTGTCACCTGATTAATTGTGCTGATATGGTTATGTATGTAGGTTATACATTGTGATTTATCTGCTTGCGCCTTCATGTTTAGTTATTAAGATTGCATACGAACATTTATTTGCTTATGCTGATATGATGATAATGACCTGTTTATTATGTAAGATACATATTTGCTGCTTTGCGTATGGATTGCATATTTATACATTTCTGTTTGTTGTCATAACTACTCTTGCTGTGTACGAACATAGAGTTTAGGTTACACTATGGTATTAATTATAGATTGTTCGCTTGGCAGAGCCTCTTTGTAGGAATTGTGCTTGACATTCTGTTCTCTACTGGTATATTTACTCGCTATTACATGTTTTGCTTACGCTCAGTGCCTTATATTTTTAAGATAAGAAAATGAACTGCTATAATTCGACGAACGACATTAGTACAAGAAACTTCATAGAAGTCACATGAGCTGGAGGTTTAATGGAAGCTGTATAAATTTATGCTAATAGGAAGGAAGCTAACGATATGATATACCAACACTAGATTTAGACCATTGACAGTTATTACACTGCATTCTTCGTGAGCAATTGAAATAGCAAATGACACTTGACACAAGAACTACTCCACATGTTTGCTTCTGTTTTGCCATGATTCTTGAAGTGGTGTACACACTGTGAAATATTATGATCATTCACACTCCGTAATCGTACTTACTTTCTGAAAGTTCTTCGATCTAAGGGCTGTTAGAGGTCATGTATGCATTTCTTTTAATTAATGATGGACAAGGTAACCAAAATGTATTTTGTGATTCATAATGAGTAGAAGATTTGGGTCAGATGGATTACACAGAGGTTGTGTGTGGACATTGTGTCTTCGGATTACATGGGATGATGAATTGACGTTTGCAGTAGGATTTTATCTGTACTTGTTCGAGGAGACTGACTAGAGGAAAGAGTTCCCCCTCCCCCCCCCCCCCCTGAGACCCTGCACCCCATACTTGCCTCTTTCCTTCCCACATCTCTCCTTACCTGGCCCTCTCCAACGTGCTCCCCGCCTAGCTCCCCCCTCTCTTCCCCTCCCCCCCACCCTTCTTCCGGTAACCCTCATCTCCTTGCGCCTGGCAGATCCTCCGTTTTGATCATCGTCTGTGTGCCACGTCCGTGTTGTGTTTAGTGCTATTTCTCCTGTGCGGCAAGAGGTGTGACTTTAATTGTGTACTGCCTTGAGGTTTGCCGTCAGTGTTTGTTATGTGCTATGCCATCCGTCGATACCTTTTATGCTCCAGTCATACTGTGCCTTGTGTTCTTTTAACTGTCGCAGTGTGTGGCTTTTTGTGTGTGCTACTTTTAAACAGTTTTATACCTCCATTTTACAGTCACCCCGAATTTTTGTCTATTGCCTTCCATGATGTTCCCCCTTTTTTATATCTATTTTCACCATATTCTCTCCTTTGTTGTTTTTAAATGTCTTCTGTTGTTTGTTCTATGTCTTTCGGCTGAACAGCAGCGCATATGCTGCTGCTAGGGCGCCCCGATGGGGAATTGAAATACAATAAAGAAAAAAAAAGCTGGTCGGACCCAGTTCGATCACAGACTTAGAGGGCTTCAGTACCGAGTAATAGAAAGACGTTAGCTGCAATGGGCATGAAAATGTTGTGAAACGACGTGGCCATCTGGATGCACTTCTAATAACTTTACTTATGGCCTGACCTTACTTTTATTTTTCATCAACCTTACACGTTTAGACTTTCCGTCATTTTCAAAGGCTACAACATACAACACAAAACTGGGATCAGACTGTATGAAAAAGTAATACATTTCACCATTGATAAGAGACATTTCACAACGATTATAGTATGGCTTGCTAGCTTACCAATGCTACAAAACTAAACTAAACTCCTCCGGAACGGGCCACGAAGGCCCAACGGGACCGACCGGCCGCCGTGTCATCCTCAGACCACAGGCGTCACTGGATGCGGATATGGAGGGGCATGTGGCCAGCACACAGCTCTCCCGGCCATATGTGAGTTTGCGAGACCGGAGCCGCTACTTCTCAGTCAAGTAGCTCAACAGTTTGCCTCAAGGGTGAGTACACCCCAGTTGCCAACAGCGCTCGGCAGGCTGGATGGTCACCCATTTAAGTGCTAGCCCAGCCCAACAGCGCTTAACTTCAGTGATATGATGGGAACCGGTGTTACCACTGCGGCAAGGCCGTTGGCTTACCAGTTCTATGTCAGTCATATAAAAACATTGTATCACCTCAATACTCTCGAGCACGACACGACCGTAAACTGCTACCAAGAAGAACTATCGTCGTTATTACAATAAACAGATGAAGGTGGTTCATATTCGCAACCGCGAATAGATTCCCTGTACTGAACTTTACTAGGATGACAGATCCCCTTCCCTAGAGACCGTTCAGCTACCTGTGCTGGATTTCACACCGGAAACGTTATTCTTCGACATTGACCTGTACTTGATTTCACATTTCCAGGTTGTTTAATGACGCACATTCTCTGTCCCACAACAGAGGAATCTTTTGGAACTGAGTGCAAACCGTTCCTCAGAATCTTGTTTTCTCAGTATCGGTTCATTGCTGTATACGTTCTTCGAGTTGTGAACTTTCTCTTTATTTCAACAGACCACGCTAAGTTAGTTTTATTGGAAAAACACCCCCATTGGCATTATTCACCAAGAAACAGAATAATTTATGATCGTAAAACTTATACCACAAATCAATGGCAAACAGATTAAACACAACAATAGAAAGCGTAGCAGTAGAATAAATGAGCTGAAAATTCCTTCTCGAAAGAGACTTTAAGAGTTTGAATCCAAAACAGAAATATACTCGGCAAATAAGCATCGTACAAGAAAATTACTATACCGTCGGATAGTGGAGGTGCGCAACGCACGCAAGAGAAAAATGGTTCAAATGGCTCTGAGCACTATGAGACTTAACACCTAAGGTCATCAGTCGCCTACAACTTAGAACTACTTAAACCTAACTAACCTAAGGACATCACACACATCCATGCCCGAGGCAGGATTCGAGGCTGCGACTGTAGGAGTCGCGCGGTTCCGGAGTGAAGCGCCTAGTACCGCACGCAAGAGAAATAACGAGGCAAAATTGCTCCCCGACGATACAAATGGACAGTGAGGGCCCTCACAAAGTTGACAGATCTTATAGCTCCTAGTGTTTGGCCACTTTAAAAACCAACAAAGCATGCTAGAAGTAAGATTAACGACATTCAGTTGGCAGAGCAACACTTGCATGAACACATTTAAGTAAATAAACTAGTAATTACTCAATAGACAATTTGGCCGGTTAATACTTAAAGAGTTAATATGAGCCAGAAATTTAAAAAAAATTAAAAGGAGAGCTACAGCAGGCGAGCACTGATTAAGACACAAATAAACACATCGACATGCTGTACAACCTGTCTTGGCAAGGCGTGTGGACTAGGAAAAGGTTAAGTGGTGTAGGACAATCTGTACACGAGTAGCCGTTCCGTCGGAAGAGGACTTGGCCCGCTTTCGCATGTTGCACCTGCTCTATCAACCAGGTAAATTTCTCCAAAGTTCTATCAAAAGAAACACAAATAGTAGCCTAATTAAAAGAGAAATACGAAATGTAGTACAAGAACTGGGCCAGTCTCTACTATAGACCGAATGTTGCTGCACGACGGTCAAAATTACAGCTACATTAAAAACAAGTAAATAATTTTTCAGTGATTAACGGAGTTAAATCATCGAAATTTATAAGGCGGCCAAAATCTAAACGCAGTTCGTAGTACAGTTACCGATCACGAATTTCGACTAAGAGGCCCCACACTTACAAACAATAAAAAGAAAAACACAGTTAAGCTCTCTGTTATAAACATCCAATAAGACAACAGACTACATTATACGCTACAGTGATAGTACATGTAGGACGTGCCAGATAAAATGAAACCACTTCATATATAATGCACCGGCAAAAATTCAACACCTTACAGCAAATAACATGGACTGGAACAAAATAAAAATCAAACAGCCAACCGGTTTCAAACAGCTGTTTGGTACATCGACCTAGGTTTCAGACACCGCTAAGGATATCTTCACCAGATCTAAATTTTAATAAAACGTAAAGTTACGTTGCGAGAAGGCAATGGTCAAAGTTTAGAGCAGATATGAGCAAGTAAAAAATTAAAATTAGAAACGTTTCAGCCTTTGGCACGTATGTCTTCCTAGGAACATCAGACTCAGGCATACGTGCTAAAGACTGAAATATGTTCAACTTTAATTTTTACTTGAGCATATCTGCTCTATACTTTGACCATTGTTTTCTCACAATGTAACTTTACGGTTTCTTAAAATTTGGTTCTAATGAAGACATCTTCAGAGACGTCGAATCCTAGGTCAGTGTACCAAACAGTTATTTGCAATCGGTCGGCTGTTTGATGCCTATATTGGAACTTGCAGTTGTTGACAGACAGCCATGTTTAAAACTGACGGATTGAAGCATTAAATAAAGAATCAAATTCAGTAGTTTTATGGGAGTGCAAGCACAAGTTTCCTGCCCAGCGACAGAAGTGGGGTCAATAAGCAGAAGTCTGACATGGAACCGGTCGTGAACTTCCAGCAAACTACCGAATTAAACAGTCACAGTACTGGTACAGAAAATGGCAATTGTAGCTAAGGTTACTGCCGGTAAACCAAACTGGAAGCTCATCAGATATATCTGTACAAAGATCCAAAAAGGACAGCGTGGAGCCGACACACAACTTCTCGTCCGCCGTCCGTCTCCAGGCCCGGTCGGTCGCTGAAGCACACAACCCGGTCCTTCCCTCGGTACCCGCCCCACATATCCCGCATGAGTTTCTCTTTCTGGTATCGCTGCCACGCTCAGAGTCTTTGACTGTTGACTGCAGAACTTATAGCACCCATCAACTGCTGACACACTACTACTCCTCGCCACAACGTTCCAACTCGGCCGCTTCACCCGGGCAAACCGTTTTACCTTCCTGGCCTCACTAACACTGCCCTCGCGCCTCCGATCTCGGCGGGCACCATGCCCTCCTAAGACAAAGATGCTCTAGTAGAGATATGGGGCAACGATTATGCCCGATAAATATTTGATGGGAGTTTTGTAGAGCGATCTGAGTGACCAAATCATTCACTAGAACTGTCCAGAATGTTTTTAAAACAAGTCCTCCAAATTGTGGCCCAATGACATGGTGAATTTTTAATCCATAAATATTCCATCGTTGCTTTGGGAACATTAAATCCATGAATGGCTGTAAATGGTCTCCATGTAGTCGAACATAACCCAGGAAGCAGTCGACTCCACGTAAAAAAAAAAAAAAAAAAAAAAAAAGTTCAAATGTGTGTGAAAACTTATGGGACTTAACTGCTAAGGTCATCAGTCCCTAAGCTTACACACTACTTAACCTAAATTATCCTAAGGACACACACACACACCCATGCCCGAGGGAGGACTCGAACCTCCGCCGGGACCAGCCGAACAGTCCATGACTGCACCGCCTTTGACCGCGCGACGACTCCACGTAAACACAACCCATATCACCAGGGAACCACCAGCATCTTGTACGGTGTGTTTTTAACGACCGGGATTCATAATTCCTTGGTGTCTGTGCTGTACTCGAACCATACCATAAGCTCTCACCAACTATAATCGGGACTCCAACCAACCGACGGTTTTCCAGCGGTCTAGCCTCTAACCGATATGGTCACGAGCCCAGCAGAATTGCTGCAGGCGATGTAGTGCTGTTAGCAAAGGCACTGGCATTGGTCGCCTGTTGACACAGCCCATTAACGCGAGATTTCGCCACGCTGTCCTAATGTATACGTTCGTCGTACGTCCCACATTGATTTTTGCAGTTATTTCACGCAGTGCTGCTTGTTTGTTATCACTGACAACTTTACGAAAACGCCGCTTTTAGGTCGCGCCTAATGTCTGAAATGTGGTATTCTATGCACGCTCTTGAGGCTGTCGATAGCAGAATACTGAACTCTGTAACGACTTCCGTAATGGGATGCCCCATGTGTCTAGCTCCAACAACCATTCGGCGTTCACACTCTGTTAATTCCAGTAGTGTGACCGCAATCACGTCAGAAAACTTCGCACATCAACCATTTGAGTGCAACTGACATCTCCATCCATTCACTGCCCTTTTATACCTTGTTTATGAAATACAAATGTGCAAATCGCTGTCCCATGACTTTCGTCACCTCACTGTAATTACGTATGCCAGCAGAGGAAACCTCGACTGCTGTGCAATCAGCACACACAGCCTCAGTTCCGGTACCAGGTTTCTTGGATCGAGCGGACTATGGGTCTTCGAAAAATCTTGAAGGCTGTGCAATCTACTTTTTCACTAACGCAAGATGGTTTATTCAATCACGAAATAGGCCACCTAGTTATAGTGAAAAATGTTTTAGATGATCGAACAGAGTGATGAAGAAGATTCAGACCAAAGACATGTTTGTGTAGCTACGTGACGGATCACTTCTACATCTGTATCTACATCTATCTTTACTTCCTTATTGTATTAACCACCGTGAAGTACGTGGTATGTTGAATATACCACTAGAAAATAAATCACGAATTAGGGTTTCTTCCCATTTCAGCTGCGTATGGAGGTAGGGAAGAAAGACTGCAAATACAATTTTTCTGAGCGTGATTTGTAGTATTTCTTTATAATAGTGAATATTGCCTTAGAAAATTGATATCCAGGTACTGACCCTCATATACCATAAGAATTACATCCAACAGATGTATCTTAATGACACTCTATGTTAGTGTAGAGGGTCAACAGTGACGCACAGTTCTTACTACATACATACATAATGAATTATATCAGGTTCTTATTGATTTTAGGCTTTGCTAGGGGTACAACATCAAAAGCTACTTTATTTTCAGTAGACGAAGTGAATGAGTGTATTTGGCCGGTCGGAGTGACCGAGCGTTTCTAGGCGCTACAGTCCGGAACCGCGCAACCGCTACGGTCGCAGGTTTGAATCGTGCCTCGGGCATGGATGCGTGTGATGTCCTCAGGTTAGTTAGGTTTAAGTAGCTCTAAGTTCTAGGAGACTGATGACCACAGCATAGTCCCATAGTGCTCAGAGCCATTTGAACCATTTGAATGAGTGTAATCGTCAGAGGCGCCTAGGGTCTAAGGTGACTCTCAACATGCACCGTTTGCTGCTTCTGTTCAAAATGGTTCAAACAGCTCTAAGCACTAGGGGACTTAACATCTGAGGTTATCAGTCTCCAAGACTTAGAACTACTTAAACCTAACTAACCTAAGGACATACACACATCCATGCCTGAGGCAAGATTCGAACCTGCGACCGTAGCAGCAGTGCGGTTCCGGACCTTATCTCCTAAAACCTAATTGGTTCTGTGGGCAGTATAATCAATCAAGAAGATAAAACCCCAAAGATTTAGTTGCAACTAAATTGGCGAAAGGGAAGTGACATGCATCCCTGAAGATAATCGTATTGCAAGTCAAATGAAAGAACTAGGGGGCAGTATATTCACTGTACGCGGGATATGTAGCATCTCTTAGTAGTAATAGAAGAAGAATGTGACAGTTAAACTAGGGTCATTTCAAATATTTGATTGTAATATGACAAAGACTAGTCTTCTCCTTGGAGACGTTGCTTACAGCACAACGAAGTTCTGCACGAAACAGCCAGCAGGTCTACATCTACATGTAGCAAGTGGGAGTTTAAGATTCACTGTGACAGTATAATAAAGTGGGAGAAAATATAGTCACCGTTACCGTCTTCGTTAAAACATTTATAAGTGATCTCACATGAGATGAGGCGCAAAATGTTTCTTGTACATCTCCAGAAAGTGGAACTGGTCATGTATTAAAACAGAATGGTTTTCTACACCACGTGTTATCCACCACCAAGAGGTTTCCTGAATGAATGTGCGTAATCTATACATCTAGGTACAAAAAGAAAAGGATGTGGTACCTGTGTGACTAATGTAGAGTCGGTTTGTGCACGCCACCTTTTTCGAACATCGTTCATGCAAAGAAACAACGATTGTGTGTCAGAAATAATATGAAGCGTATCAGGAATGTGTATTAATAACACACACTGTCTGGCAAGGAAAGTGATCAGTTGGGTGGTGGACACAGAATGTTGCAGGGAGTCTATTAGCTGCACTTTTTTTCGGCATTGTTCGTTGATTTTGGTTTGGCCGGACATCACATGACATCCGTCAAGTTGATAGTTGATTCCTTTACTCTGTTTTTCAATACCTTGAGCCAGCAGCCCTCGGACCAAACACGCCGAGTTACCGTGCCGACTGTATTTGGATGTTGTTGTTGTCGTTGTTGTCTTCAGTCTTGAGACTGGTTTGATGCAGCCCTCCATGCTACTCTATCCTGTGCAAGCTTCTTCATCGCCCAGTACTTACTGCAACCTACATCCTTCTGAATCTGCTTTGTGTATTCATCTCTCGGTCTCCCTCTACGATTTTTACCCTCCACGCTGCCCTCCAATACTAAATTTGTGATCAATTCATGCCTCAGAACATGTCATACCAACCGGTCCCTTCTTCTTGTCAAGTTGTGCCACAAACTCCTCATTAATTGTGTGATATACCCATCTAATCTTCAGCATTATTCTGTAGCACCACATTTCAAATGCTTCTACTCTCTTCTTGTCCAAACTATCTATCGTCCATGTTTCACTTCCATACATGGCTACAATCCATACAAATACTTTCAGAAACGACTTCCTGACACTTTAATCTATACTTGATTTTAACCAATTTCTCTTCTTCAGGAACGCTTTCCTTGGCATTTCCAGTCTACATTTTATATCCTCTCTACTTCGACCATCATAAGTTATTTTGCTCCCCAAATAGCAAAACTCCTTTACCACTTTAACTGTCTCATATCCTAATCTAATTCCCTCAGCATCACCCGACATAATTCGACTACATTCAATTACCCTCGTTTTGCTTTTGTTGATGTTCATCTTATATCCTCCTTTCAAGACACTGTCCATTCCGATCAACAGCTCTTGCAAGTCTTTTGCTGTCTCTGACATCTTCTCCATGGACTTTAATACCTACGCCGAATTTTTCTTTTGTTTCCTTTGGTGCTTGCTCAATATACAGATAGAATAACATTGGGCATAGGCTACAACCCTGTCTCACTCCTTTCCCAACCACTACTTCCGTTTCATGTCCCTATACTCTTATAACGGCCATCTGGTTTCTATACAAATTGTAAATAGCCTTTCGCTCCCTGTATTTTACCCTGCCACAATTACAATTTGAAAGAGAGTATTCCAGTCAACATGGTCAAAAGCTTTTTCTAAGTCTATAAATACTAGAAATGTAGGTTTGCATTTCCTTAATCTATTTTGTAAGATAAGTCGTAGGGTCAGTATTGCCTCACGTGTTCCAACTTTTCTGCGGAAAGCAAACTGACCTTCGCCTAGGTCGACTTCTACCAGTTTTTCCATTCGTCTGTAAAGAATTCGCGTTAGTATTTTGCAACTGTGACTTGTTAAACTGATAGCTCGGTAATTTTCACATCTGTCAATACCTGCTTTCTTTGGGATTGGAATTATTATATTCTTCTTGAGCTCTGAGGGTATTTCGCCTGTCTCATACATCTTGCTCACCAGATGGTAGAGTTTTGTCAGGACTGGCTCACCCAAGGCCGTCAGTAGTTCTAATGGAATGTTGTCTACTCCGGGGCCTTTTTTCGACTCGGTCTTTCAGTGCTCTGTCAAACTCTTCACGCAGTATCATATCTCCCATTTCATCTTCATCTACATCCTCTTCCATTTCCACAATATTGCCCTCAAGTACATCACCCATGTATAGACCCTCTATATATTCCCCCCACCTTTCTACTTTCCCTTTTTTGCTTAGATCTGGGTTTCCATCTAAGCTCTTGATATTCATCCAAGTGGTTCTCTTTTCTCCAAAGGTCTCTTTAATTTTCCTGTAGGCAGTATCTGTCTTACCCCTAGTGAGATAAGCCTCTACATCCTTACATTTATCCTCTAGCCATCCCTGCTTTGCCATTTTGCACTTTCTATCGATCTCATTTTTGAGACATTTGTATTTCTTTTTGTCTGCTTTATTTACTGCGCTTTTGTATTTTCTCCTTTCATCAATTAAATTCAATATTTCTTCTGTTACCCAAGGATTTCTACTAGCCCTTATAGTTTTACCTACTTCATCTTGTGCTCCCTTCACTACTTCATCCCTCAGAGCTACCCACTCTTCTTCTACTGTATTTCTTTCCCCCATTGCTGTCAATTTTTCCCTTATGCTCTCGCTGAAACTGTGTACAACCTCTGGTTCTTTCAGTTTATCCAGATCCCATCTCCTTAAATTCCCATCTTTTTGCAGTTTCTTCAGTTTTAATCTACTGTTCATAACCAATAGATTGTGGTCAGAGTCCACATCTGCCCCTGGAAATGTCTTACAATTTAAAACCTGGTTCCTAAATCTCTGTCTTACCATTATATAATCTATCTGATACCTTCTAGTATCTCCAGGATTCATCCATGTATATAACATTCTTTTATGAAGTTGTATTTGGAAAGCTGACACAAATATGAAGTGGTAATGATGTGGATGGCGCAGAATACGGCAATCCTTGCTTGTGGTGATCAGACGTGGTCGGTGTGAACCTTGAGAAGGGTATGCTTTGCCTATCGTTGTAAGAGGTCCAAGACTAAGGAAGTTTTTGCTAGCGCGCTCGAGCAGATGTAATTTCGATGGATTGCTTACGCGCTGCAAGCGATTTGTAAGCTATAAGAGAATCTCAGACCATAGAGCTATGTTGACACACATCGTATGATAGCAGTCTTGACCAAGTATTTTCCTTTCAGAATACGAGGCGATTATTGCAGGCTGTCAGACAGAACTAAATATGTTAATTTTAGTGATGAAGTATGGCAGAAGTAAGAAACCCTATAATATGTTAAGTAATGAATGATAATGAATAGTTGTATGAGGAGAATGGTAATATGATGATGAATAATGGAGTGTCAGTTTTTTGCAGATGATAATAAATGATGATGAATAATTGTATGAAGTATATGGTATTATGAATAACGGAGTTTTTCTTTGCAGATGATGATAATGATGAAGTTATATATTTTCTGTTGGTTAAGAAATACCTATGTAGTTATTTAAGTATTTGTTACAGTTCCACTTGGCAATATGTCTTAAGTCGCATTTCATAATGACTGAATGTTTTGGGAAAGACAGCTAGAGTACATTCATATTGAGTACACGTTTCTTTACCAGTTATTTAGAAGTTTACTACTTTTCAGCATTATATAAATATATTTTCCTTTCAGGTCAATAATCCATTTTGTATTTTTGTTCCATGAGAAGCTTTTCATGATATTAATATGCTATCATCAGTTACTTATTAAACCTGTTCTAATACTTGCATATTTTTACCCAGTTGTGCCTATGATTTATGAATGTGATCTCATATACTCTACTTGTTTCATAACCTTGCCACAGCAGTCTCTTGACGAATGATGTTGTTCATCCTTATTTCCAGCAATAAGTTAAAAGCAAATATTTACATGCCCCAGCAATTAACTATCGATCCCAACGCAATGCATTGTTAGCACAAAAAAATCGTTACCAGTCCCAGCTGTTACCGGTATACAACTAAATAATGCTACCAGTTTAAGATATATTTCTAGTTCTAAAGAAAATGCAAATTTCTCTGATATATTGATTCCATTATTTCTATGTATTATTGGAATAAACACCTTGAATACTAGTTCCAATGTCTTACCTTTTAAATATTTCTTATGTCACTTACATGATATTACATATAAACACTAACAGCTTGATGCTACACGCTATAACACTTATTTTGAATGATGGCTTCTGAGTAATACTGAATGATGTTATGTAATAATGCATAAATGAAATGCCAATAATTACTGTAATTGGATGACTTATGTATGATGATTTGTAACACTGCATAATTGAATGCAAATAATTACTGTAATAAGATGACTTATGAATAAATGAATGAAAATGATTAAATTTATGAGATGACTTATGCATTAATGCTATGCCAATGATTACTATAATGAGATGACTTATGACTGATGTTTTGTAACATGGCATAAATGAATGCCACTGATTACTGTAATGAGATGAGTTATGCATAAATGAATGCCAATTATTACTATAATGAGATGACTAATGCATTAATGCTATGTGAATAATTACTGTAAGAAGAGGACTTATGAACAATGTGTTTTAATACTCCATTCATATTACAGAAATGTTTGGTGACTTGAAAATGGGTGCCAATAATTATTCAAATCGGTTGATACACTAATGTAATTCTGAATGATGACTAGCATAAGACTTAATGTCCTTCACCTTCTGACCTAATTACCAGCAATCACTGCAATATCCGTATGTCCTGTCCATTCTCATGATCACGGAGCACAATATTTGGTTTTTGCACTTATTCTACGTTGATGTAAGAGTATGGATTCTACAAGAAAGTGGGGTCGACAAATCAAGCTGTCCACCACCTTGAACGATGGAGATGTTATTATGGTCCTACTGTTCGGTGTACCTGATGTACCACCAAAATGATAACATACAATATTAATACAACATTTCAGTGTCTTGGTTACACTGATAAATACTTCAGGGAAGAGAACTTCAAATTGTCTCACTTGGTGTGGTGCTTCTATTGAAAGGTAAGGACTTTCAGCACAGCTATGTCCAACCCACTGTGCTACAACCATGATGGTATCCTTCCCATTCCTTTCCTAGTTCTTGTAAAATAGTAAAGACTTATCCAGTGCATTTAAATTCTTGTAAATTGATAAAGGAATATACAGTGCACGTGCAGTTTATTTCACTCCTTCATATATCTAATTCATGTAAAAATACTAAAGAGTTTTACAGTGCATGTGAACTTGATTTCATTTTTTAATGTTTTCACTTCTTGTAAAAAAGTGCTAAAGACTTATACAGTGTGTGTGCACTTTATTTCACTTGTTAATACGATAAGTTGTCCTAAATATGCTAAATAGTTTTACAGTGCATGTGTACTTTATTTGATTTCTTAATGTATTCAGTTCTTGTAAAATGCTAAAGGCTTTTACAGTGCATGTGCACTTTATTTCATTTGTTAATGTTCTCAGTTCTTGTAAATAAATGCTAAAGACTTATACAGTGCATGTGCACTTCATATCATTTGTTAATATAATCAGTCGTACGAAATATGCTAAAGATTTTTACAGTGCATATGCACTTTATTTTATTTCTTGATGTATTCAGTTCTTGTAAAGTGCTAAGACATTTACACTGCGTGTGCACTTTATTTCATTTCTTAATTTAATCAGTTCTTGTAAAAAATGCTAAAGACTTATACAGTGCCTGTGCACTTATTCATTTGTTAATACATTTTGTACTCATTGCGTATACAATTTGTCATTTCTTAATATGTTCTGCACTTATCAATAATGTATATACTCTGTGACTGTAGATTAGTAACTAAATGGATTATACAAAAATTTGTTGCTCATGGCAAGTCCAATTGACTCACCATCATTGCCAAATTTATGCCCCCCACCCCCCAGTGGAGGGTTATGTAACTGGTCCATGACTAAGGAATTTTTTGATAGCGCACTCGAGCAGATGCAATTTTGATGAATTGCTCACGTGCTGCCTGCGATATGTAGCTGTAAGAGAATCTCACACCAGAGAGCAGTGTGGACTGCAGTAAGAACTGTGTAGCAGTAGGATTAAGCAGGAGCTTGCAGTCATGTGTATTGAGTTGGCTGGGCTGGTCAGGGGGAGCGATGGAGGAGCCTGAGCGTTGTAGTATAAGGCAAAAGCAAGCTCGCGCATATGTACTACTGTTATGTCAAGCCCCATGTAAATGTTTTTGAAAAATCTCTTAATAATAATCTTTCTTACAAAAAATAAATTTTTGATAATCATTCATCTCAATTTAAAGAACTGACTAATTCCTCCGATCTATGGTCATACCATTGTAAAGGAAATTCAGTTCTTTCTTTTTATTGATGACAAATCTATCGGAGAGCATTGCAAAGGGCTGTGCCATAAAAATTTCTATAGCAGCAGATATGTATGAGTTATCTGGCGACTTCATTGAGATAAGAATTTTCAATTTATTAAGTATGATCTATCAGCGCCATGACGCAGCACTGCTGACGTCCGAATTTACCAGTTTAAATCCATAGTCAATTATTGAAAGGTTTACTTGAGCCACAGTTTTATTGAGAGATTAGTCACATTGTATTATTGGTAGGTTACGGAATAATAAACTGTTACTAGGTTACACTAAATGTCAATACTATATATATTTTCATGGTTGGGTAGTTACGTTAAATGTGAATATTATAATTATATTTGTTACTGTTGGTAATAACCTCCACATAGTAAAAAGACATATTCACATTTAGCGTAACTACCCTACAGTCAAAATATGTGTAGCATTGACATTTAGTGTAACCTAGCAACAGTTGATTGTTCCGTAACCTACCAATAATACAATGTGACTAATCTCTCAATAACATTGTGACTCACTTATAACCTTTCAATAATTGAGTATGGATTTGAATTGGTAAATTCGGACTTCAGCAGTGCCACGTCATGGCCCTGAAAGTTCATACTGAGCAAATTGAAAATTCTTACCTCCATGAAGTCGCCGGATAACGCATATATATCTGCTCTTATAATAAATTGTTCTGGCACAGCCCAGCGTACTGCTGGTGGATAGATTTGTCATGTATAAAAAGAAACAACTGGTTTTTCTTTTCAATAATTGGTATGACCAAGGATTGGCGAAATTAGTAAGCTCTCTATATTGAAATGAATGATTGTCAAAAGTTACTTTTAATGAGAAAGATTATTATTAAGAGATTTTTTAAAATATTTTCATGGGACTTGATATAACAATAGTACATATCCACGAGGCTGCTTTTACCTTATACTACAACACTCAGCCTCCGCCATCACTCCACACGACTGGCCCAGCCAACACAATACACACGACTGCTAGCTACTACTTACTTTTACTGCTACACAGTTCTTACTGCAGTCAACACTGCTCTCTGGTCTGAGATTCTCTTATAGTTTACATATCGCAGGCAGCGCATGAGCATTCCATCGAAATTACAATTCCTGAGTCATGAATCGCTTACATAACCCTCTACTGCGGTGGGGGGGGAGTAAAAATTTGGCAGCGATGGTGAGTCAATTGGACTTGCCATGAGCAACAAATTTTTCTATAATCCGTTTAGTTACTAAGTCTACAGTCGTAGAGTGTATATGTTATTGATAAGTGCACAACATATTAAGAAATGAAGTAGAGTGCACACACACTGAGTTCAGAAGATATTAAGAAATGACAAAATGTATACGCAATGAGTACAAAATATATTAACAAATGGCATAAAGTGCACACACACTGTATAACTCTTTAGCATTTATTACAAGAACTGAATACATTAAGAAATGAAATAAAGTGCACATGCACTGTAAAAGTCTTTAGCATTTTACAAGAACTGAATACATTAAGAAATGAAAATAAAGTGCACATGCACTGAAAAAATCTTTAGCATATTTCGAACAACTGATCATATTAACAAATGAAATGAAGTTCACACGCACTTTATAAGTCTTTAGCATTTTTTTACAAGAACTGAAAACGTTAACAAATGAAATAAAGTGCACGCGCACTGTAAAACTCTTTAGCATTTTTATATGAATTAGACGTGTGAATGAGTGAAATAAAGTGCACACGCACTGTACACGCCTTTATCAATTTACAAGATTTTAAACGCACTTGATAAGTCTTCACCATTTTACAAGAACTAGGAAAGGAATGGGAAGGATACCATCATGGTTGTAGCACAGTGAGTTGCACGTAGCTGTGTTGAAAGTCCGTATCTTTCTATAGAAGCACAACATAAATTGCGACAATCTGAAGTTTTTTTCCCTGAAGTATTCATCAATGTAGCCAAGACACTGAAATGTTGTATTAATATTGTATGTTATCATTTTGGTGGTACATCAGGTACACCAAACAGTAGGACAATTATAACATCTCCATCGTTCAAGGTGGTGGACAGCTTGATTTGTCGACCCCACATTTCTGTAGAATCCATACTCTTACATCAACGTAGAATTAGTGCAAAAACCAAATATTGTGCTCCATGATCATGAGAATGGACAGGACATACGGATATTGCAGTGATTGCTGGTAATTAGGTCAGAAGGTGAAGGACATTAAGTCTTATGCTAGTCATCATTCAGAATTACATTAGTGTATCAACCGATTTGAATAATTATTGGCACCCATTTTCCAGTTACCAAACATTTCTGTAATATGAATGGAGTATGAAAACACATTGTTCATAAGTCATCTTCTTACAGTAATTATTCACATAGCATTTATGCATTAGTCATCTCATTATAGTAATAATTGGCATTCATTTATGCATAACTCATCTCATTACAGTAATCAGTGGCATTCATTTATACCATGTTACAAAACATCATTCATAAGTCAGCTCGTTACAGTAATCATTGGCATAGCATTTATGCATAAGTCATCTCATTACAGTAATTATTGGCATTAATTTATGTAGTGTTCTAAAATGTCATTCATCAGACATCTCATTACAATAATTATTAGTATTAATTTATGCAGTGTTATAAAACATCATTCATAATTCATCTAATTACAGTAATTATTGGCATCATAAGTCTTCTCATTACAGTAATTATTGGCACAGCATATATCCATTATTACAAAACATTATTCAGAATTACTCAGAAGTCATCATTCAAAACAAGTGTTATAGCGTGTAGCATCAAGCTGTTAGTGCTTATATGTGATCTAATGCAAGTGACATAAGACATATTTAAAATGTAAGACATTGGAACTAGTATTCAAGGTATTTAGTCCAATAATACATAGAAATAATGAAATCAATACATCAGAGAAATTTGCATTATCTTTAGAACTAGAAATATATCTTAAACTGGTAGCATTATTTGGTTGTTTACCGGCAATAGCTGGGACTGCTAATCTATTTTTTTTGTGTTAGCAATGTATTGCGTTGGGATCGACAGTTGATTGCTGGGGCACGAAAATATTTGCTTTTGACTTATTGCTGGAAATAAGGATGAACAACATCATTTGTCAAGAGACTGCTGTGGCAAGGTTATGAAACAAGTAGAGTATATGTGATCACATTCATAAATCATAGGCACAACTGGGTAAAAATATGCAAGTATTAGAACAGGTTTAATAAGTAACTGATGATAGCATATTAATATCATGAAAAGCTTCTCCTGGAACAAAAATACAAAATGGATTATTGACCTGAAAGGAAAATATATTTATATAATGCTGAAAGTAGTAAACTTCGAATTAACAGGTAATGAAACGTGTACTCAATATGTATGTACTCTAGCTGCCTTTCCCAAAACATTCAGTCATTATACTATGCGGCTTAAGACATACTGTCAAAAGGAACAGTAACAAATGCTTAAATAACTACATAGTATTTCTTAACTAACGTTATCATCATCTTCAAAGAAAAACTTCATTTTTCATATTATCATATTCTTCATACAACTATTCATCAACATTTATTATCATCTGGAAAAAATTGAGACTTCATTATTCATCATCATATTACCATTCTCCTCATACAACTATTCATTATCATTCTTTACTTAATATACTATAGAGTTCCCTACTTCTTGCATACTTCATCACTAAAATTAACATATTTAGTTCTGTCTGACAGCCAGCAATAATCGCCTCATATTCTGAATGAAAAATAATTAGTCAAGACTGCTGTCATACGATGTGTGTAGTATATTCTTGTCAATGGTTGTTAATTGTGATCCATTTACTCTTCATGACAAGTTATTATTTTCTTTCGTTCATTCCGAAGGTGCAACTCCCATTTCATAGTAAACCACTGTGGTTTCTTTAAATTATTTCTTTTACACGTCATTGCTATCTGAAAATGATGAATATGGATTAATATCTTGCATTTAAATCATATACCCATTAAATGAAAACTTGTTTCTAGTGATATAACTAAGCATACAGCATTGCATGACAGAAAACATATTCGGTCAGGAACATAGACTGTTTTCAAGAGCAAAAATGTACACACAGTATCATAATGTAATAGCAAAACATGTAGAATAGTCAAGATATTGAGATATCATATGCAAAAATGTCATAGTCAACTGGTGTTTGTTACATCTTAAGGATTTCATAGTGACTACAGAAAAAAATTCTACTTTCGGTAGGAAAATCATCATATATACATAAAAAATGGAAAATGGGCACGGTCTGACATATAACGCCAAGAAAAGCGACCTGCTAACCTTACCTTGCCGGGCACTTGCCAAGAAAAAATATGGTCATCATCAGCAAGTGGTCATATAAATATTTGGAAACTGCATTAAAGTGTGAGAAATCATAAATTATGTTCACTCAATAAAGGATTTAATATTGGAGATATGGTGATTCCCCTTGCTTTTTCTGGTTCTCAAAGTTTCGACATGTACTACATTGGGGGAGGAATGCCGCTTATTCTATATAGACCTGCATATAGAAGCTCAAAGTTACTGCATCTACTCTTTCCTCTGTTGGATTAATAATGTGAGCGTACTAATATCTTCTGTCCAATGTGAAAGTCACGGCGTGTACAAACCTGTTTCTGCTGTCTTTTCCGGCGCTCTGCGGCACGTTTGATGTTGTTGAGCGCAATGTCAATTATTTCATGGTGGCGTAGTCGACGAGATGTAGGAAAAGATACTAATTCTTTAATTTTGTTAGAAGGTTCAACACTTTTCAATAGAACGGTCGGAGATAGCATAGTAGATTCATTTGGTATGGAGTTAATTACATCCTGGAATGAGAGTATGTGTGTATCCCAATCAATATGTCTTTTATAACGGTATATTCTACATAGCTTACCAATTTCTTTCATTAGTTGCTCACAAGGGTTGGAAGAAGCGTGATACATGGATACATAGATAGGAGAAATGATTCTAGTTCATAACATACGTTTCCATATCTCAGATCCAAATTGTGGTCCATTGTCGGAAATTACTTTCAATACATGCCCTACATGGAATAAAAAATGTGTTACAAATGCATTCGAAATAGATTTACCAGTAGCTTTGCGTAACAAAGTGAAGGTTACAAATTTCGAAGTTAGTTCAACAGCGACAATGATGTAACGAAACCTCTATTAGTACTGGGAATTGATCCAAAAATGTCTACAGCAGCCATGTGTCTCAATTTAACGGGTACAATGGGATGCAACGGAGGAATATGTGAAGTCGTGTCTGATTTAACTTCCTGGCAGGTTTTACATGACGCTAAAACTCGTCGAATACGTTTCTCCAAGTTGGCAAATTAACAGTTCTGTGTCAATATGAGAAAACATTTTGTGGCTCCGTAATGTGCGTAACGTAAATAAGTATACCAAATTAATTTGTTAACAAGCTCGTCAGGAATACATAGTAACCAGTTGTTGCTGTCAGGGTGAGAGCGGCGAAACAAAATGTTCTTGCGTACAGTATAATGGTTTCTAATGTTGACGTTATTCCTATCTTGCCAAAGGTGTTTAATTTCTTTCCAAACGTTTTCTTTGCTCTGCTCTTGTGCTATGTCTCGTGTTGTTGTTGTGGTCTTCAGTCCTGAGACTGGTTTGATGCAGCTCTCCATGCTACTCTATCCTGTGCAAGCTTCTTCATCTCCCAGTACCTGCCGCAACCTACATCCTGCTGAATCTGCTTGGTGTATTCATCTCTTCGTCCCTCTCTACGATTTTTACCCTCCACGCCGCCCTTCAATGCTAAATTTGTGATCCCTTGATGCCTCAGAACATGTCCTACCAACCAGTCCCTTCTTCTAGTCAAGTTGTTCCACAAACTTCTCTTCTCCCCAGTCCTCTTCAACACCTATTCAATAGATATGTGATCTACCCATCTAATCTTCAGCATTCTTCTGTAGCACCACATTTCGAAAGTTTCTATTCTCTTCTTGTCTCAACTATTTATCGTCCATGTTTCACTTCCATACATGGGTACACTTCATACAAATACTTTCAGAAACGACTTCCTGACACTTAAATCTATACTCGATGTTAACAAATTTCTCTTCTTCAGGAACGCTTTCCTTGGCATTGCCAGTCTACATTTTATATCCTCTCTACTTCGACCATCATCAGTTATTCTGCCCCCCCAAATAGGAAAACTCCTTTACTACTTTAAGTGTCTCATTTCCTAATCTAATACCCTCAGCATTACCCGACTTAATTCGACTACATTCCATTATCCTCGTTTTGCTTTTGTTGATGTTCATCTTATATCCTCGTTTCAAGACACAATCCATTCCATTCAACTGCTCTTCCAAGTCCTTTGCTGTCTCTGACAGAATTACAATGTCAGCGGCGAACCTCAAAGTTTTTATTTCATCTCCATGGATTTTAACACCTACTCCGAATTTTTCTTATGTTTCCTTGATTGCTTGCTCAATATAAAGATTGAATAACATCGGGTAGAGGCTACAACCCTGTCTCACTCCCTTCCCAACCACTGCTTCCCTTTCATGCCCCTCAACTCTTATAAATGCCATTTGGTTTGTATACAAATTGTAAATAGCCTTTCACTCCCTAAATTTTACCGTGCCACCTTCAGAATTTGAAAGGGAGTATTCCAGTCAACATTGTCAAAAGCTCTCTATAAGTCTATAAATGCTAGAAACGCAGATTTGTCTTTCCTTAATCTAACTTCTAAGATAAGTCGCAGGGTCAGTTTTGCATCACGTGTTTCAATGTTTCTATGGAGTCCTAACTGATCTTCCCCTAGGTCGGCTTCTGCTAGTTTTTCAATTCGTCTGTAAAGAATTCGCATTAGTATTTTGCAGCCGTGCCTTATTAAACTGATAGTTCGGTATTTTTCACATCTATCAACACCTGCCTTCTTTGAGATTGGAATTATTATATTCTTCTTGAAGTCTGAGGGTATTTCGCCTGTCTCATACATCTTGCTCACCAGATGGTAGAGTTTTGTCAGGACTGGCTCACCCAAGGCCGTCAGTAGTTCTAATGGAATGTTGTCTACTCCGGGGCCTTGTTTCGACTCAGGTCTTTCAGTGCTCTGTCAAACTCTTCACGCAGTATCATATCTCCCATTTCATCTTCATCTACATCCTCTTCTATTTCCATAATATTGTCCTCAAGTACATCGCCCTTGTATAGACCCTCTATATACTCCCTCCACCTTTCTGCTTTTTCTTCTTTGCCTAGAACAGGGTTTCCATCTGAGCTCTTGATATTCATCCAAGTGGTTCTCTTTTCTCCTAACGTATCTTTAATTTTCCTGTAGGCAGTATCTATCTTACCCCTAGTGAGTCGCCGGATAACGCATATATATCTGCTCTTATAATAAATTGATCTGGCACAGCCCAGTGCAATGCTGGCCGATAGATTCGTCCTGCATAAAAAGAAACAATTGATTTTTCTTTTTCAATAATCGGGATGACCAAGGATTGGAGAAATTGGTAAATTCTTTTTATTGAAATGAAAGATTGTCAAAAGTTACTTTTACGGGAAAGATTATTATTAAGAGATTTTTTAAAACATTTTCATGGGACTTGATATAACAATATTATGTATGCGCGAGGCTGCTTTTAGCTTATACTACAACGCTGAGGCTCCGCCATCGCTCCGCACGACTGGCCCAGCCAACTCCATACACACGACTGCTAGCTACTACTTACTCCTACTGCTACACAGTTCTTACTGCAGTCAACACTGCTCTCTGGTCTGAGATTCCCTTATAGCTTACATATCGTAGGCAGCGTGAGGAATCCAACGACATTACACCTGCTCGAGCGCGCTAGCAAAAAATTCCTTAGTCATGGACCTCTTTTAACGTTTCGATTCAGTTCAGTTTCGGACGACTTGTACATAACATAGACCGAGTAGCCGGCCAAATCGAGACTCACAATAGCGCTTGTTTCATAATCTGTCCGGTGCTGAAAATGTTATCTCACACGTGTATATAGCATCTCTATGTCCTTCAGAGTGATCAGTTAATATCCGACCATTTTCAAGGCCCTTAGATACCTATCACGCCTGCTAACAGCAGTAAACACGAACAATATTAATGCACTCTGGTGGTCGTAATAGCTTTCACGTAGGATTGCAGGTGTAGTCATTTACTTACCGTCCTGTGGTACATACTTGAGTACATTCGACCATGTTTTTTGGGTGTATCACTTGTTTGTCAGATAGTGTGCTTGTACAGGGTGTTTATAAACGAATATGGGGGTTTTATAGCTTTATAATATTTATTGTATTAAACTTACAGTTATAAATGATATGTCAAATGAAAGAGCAACTCAAACAGTTTTACCAAGAACCTTATAAATGTTCAGTGTGAGCACGGGCATAGCGAAGTACGTGATTGGTTGAACTTCACTGTACCCAAGCGCTGGATAGGCCGCAAGGGGCTCAATGACAGGGCATGCTTTGCATGGGCTCGATGTTCTCCCGACATAACGCCATGTGCTTTTTCCTTTGCGGCCTCATCAGTGATCGTATGTACGTGCCTTCGCTGCCAGCAGACCTCCCTGAATTAAGATACCGGATTGAAGCAGCTGTTGCTATAATCACTGAAGACACACTTATCAACGTTTGGGAAGAACTCGGCTATATACTTGCAAGTTTAATGTAATAAATATTATAAAGCGTTAAAACCCCGATATTCATTTATAAACACCCTATATGAATAAAGAACTTATTTGTACCTGTTTCCATTACCTGACTTAGAAGAAAAAGGATCGTGGATTACTTTAAGACGCTTAATAAATTAAAGAAGCACCAGCCGGAAGGTCGCAGTATGGGAAGCTTTTTTTTTTTTTTTTTTTTTTTTTTTTTTGCAAGTACTGGATTTCCTTTTCTTAAAATCGTGTTTACTTAAAGATAAATCTTTGAACAGCGTAAATGTGGAAGAAAGATGGGTTGACATGACGGGTAATTTGTCGAAGTATGTTAGCAAATGCCAAAACAACATTTCTTTGAGTGTTGCTGAGGTTGGGAGGTGTATGTAGAACATGGCTATAAATGAATATGTTGATCTGGCACCTAAGGACTTATTTAGGAGCTGATGAAGCCTCGCTCTATTAATAGACAAGTGTCCTACAGGTTGAGAACACTATCGACTTTCCTTCAATTTGTTACTGATACCAAACCTACGTACTTGTTCATAGATGTAAGCTCCCTTTCATCCTCTTCCAAATCGTTGCTGGAAATGAGTTCTAGGTGCACACCGTCACCACACTTGTCTTCCGTCGATAACGTTTAGTTCCGAGCAGCAACAAGTGAAGCACCTCTCCACAGTTCCTCAGATTATATCGTGAGGCTGGATGCACCATACTGTAGGCCTCTACAAGGAAAATATCTTGGAAACATGTAAATCGAGCCCACTCCTTCACATGGCAGTCGATCATTGGACTTACAGACAATAAGTAAATGTAATACTCAACATTAACAGTGGGTTGTACGCTGTTACACATCACAATTCAAACGCTGTAACAGAACATTGATAATTATGGAGAATAACAGTTTGGCTGTAAGTGGAATTATGTTTTATGAAGTTGAAACATCAGTATAAATTGGAGGCTCTCTTGTCCGTTGCCGGGGAGAGTGCCTAGCTGGTGGTAGAATTGAGTAAGGCCAGAGCTCCACTGGGTGCGATCATGTCCTAGATGGATTACATGCAGATTTAAGGCTTAGCGTCGTGTTGACACATAAATCAATGGAGAGGGGTGCCTTACTTTTGGGATTTAGGGAAGCAACCAATAATCCAACGGCAACGCGTGCCAACGAGCATTACCGCCGATCCGCAAAATCAGCCCGTACGAAAGCTTCTTTCACTGGAGTGATAAGCTTGTATACGGTTACTGGATGCAAAACACGACGTAACGCTCAGAGTTTAGATATACAGCATGGTTAACTAAATTTTCTCTACTTGAGAGGGCCCCCATGATATGTGGGAGAGAGAAAACGAATATACCACTGGAAGAAACATTTTAATACCCATATGACAAGGTAACATTTGATAATTGCATACCATGTTTACTTTCTAGATTATAAACGTTTCCGTTGTGATTACCACCTGCATACACGACAGCTTCGAACGACAACAGAGAATGCTCTACTCCTACCGGAAAAAAACGATGGACCATGGACGTGTTGTGTAATGGCTCGTTCAAATTGTTCAAATGGCTCTGAGCACCATGGAACTTAACATCTGAGGTCATCAGTCGCCTAGAATTTAGAACTACTTAAACCTAACTAACCTAAGGACATCACACACATCCAGGCCTGAGGCAGGATTCGAACCTGCAATCCTAACGGTCGCGCGGTTCCAGAATGAAGCGCCAAGAACCGCTCGGCCACACCTGTGGGCCTTAGTAAATCCTCAACCGTCTGTGAGGTACAACTTCCTGTAATCCTTATTTCACGACAGCTCCTTTCATAAATTGTATTTCATTCATATGAGTCTATCGAAACATAAAAGTTAAAAGAAACCATGATAATTAAACAGAATAAATTAACAACTTATCCATCGCATAGTTTCAGTGATCAACCTCTGGGATATGAGGTACAGCGCATCTTAAATTTTGTTGAATGGAGGAACACGCAGTAGATTCTCTTAATCTGACATACATGACGTATCCCGTTTCATCACTTTCTATATAAAGGTGTAAATTCATCAAATAGTTTACTGTAGCCGCCTAGCATCCGTATATGGAAACCTCTATCCCAGAAGTTTGCTGCTTAAGAAGGGAATATAATTTTTTCCATTTTCTTATGAAACAATGTGCAAAATTATATCCTCCTTACATTTTTGACTACACCACTATTGTTCATTTACTAAATCAGCCAGTCCTGGTGTCCTCTGTTCCTGTAAGCAATACGTCCTACGTGTTACAGAAATGCATCCCTTCTCTTTAGATTTGCCAAAGATCTTCGTTTCACTTTCTACACCATGCTGCAGAAGGTTTAATAAATTCCTAGGAATTTTTTAAGTCAAATAACAGCTTTTGCAGCATAAATTTTCTCACTTACCATCTATCTTTCCATTATAAGAGTGCATGTTTTTATTTTGACAGAATCCAGACAGTTCTATCTACACTCATCCAGATTCACTTATTTTTCTATAGTTACCTACCAACATAGTTTTATTGGTGATAGTTGTAAACGGAAACATAAACATGAATATAGGACTTTCTGTCGCCCACTATACGTCTCCTACTCCTCTCTTCTTTATTATTCACTACATTACTCCTATAACAGAAATAGTAAAAATATCACCACTGGAAGGGTAGAGAACGGCTACAACTCAGTTGTGTTAGAGACGAAGGACGCCGTGGAGCGTTCACTGAAGGACACGTCTTGAGACTACAGTAGCATGTTAGATATAGACCCGTGTCACTAGGTTTCATGAACAGTGCTATAGTTAATTAGCTACCCGAAAATGGACTGTAACTGCAGTTTTTTGATCGGACTCAAATCATCAAGGTTGCGTCATGTTACCGCCGCTTCTTCCGTGGTTACTCATTATTTTACATCTGAGGGTTTATCCCTAGATTTGCGTTACTGTCTCAACCGTTACCACACTCGCACTTGGTCTGTCAATACAGAGTAGTTGTGGATGACGCTGGAGTTGACGTACGATGAAGTCCCATATGTGCTCCATTGGAGACAGATCTGGTGAACGAGCAGGACAAGGCAACACACCGACACTCCGTATAGTATGTTGGGTTACAAAAGCGGTATGTGGGTTAGCGTTACTCTGTTGGAAAACACCCAATGAATTGCTGCTCATAAATGGTAGCACAACAGGTCGAACCCCCAGACAGAAACACAAATTTGTAGACATGGTGCGTGGGATAACCCCGAGAGAGCTATCGCTGAGAACGCACTACGGACCATTAATGCGGGTATAGGACCAGCGTCTGTAGCACACAGACAGATCGGTTGCAGGCACTCACCTGGTCTCCTCCTACCCAACACATGGCCATCACTTGCACCGAGGCAGAACCGGCTTTCGTCATAAAATAAACAGACATTCAGTTGGCCCTTCTATTAGCTCTCGCTTGACACCGCTGATGTCGCAAATGACGGTGATTTCGGGTCGCTGGAATGCACGCCACAGGACGTCTGGCACGGAGACGTCGTTGGAGTAAGGATTTTGAACAGTTCTTTGTGTCACTGTGGTGCCAAGATCTGCTCATATCACTTCTGCAGATGACGTACAGTGCGCCAAAGCCTTATGCGAACACGATGGTATTCCCTGTTCCTTGTTTGTAGTTCCGGATGGCCCTCAGAACTCTTCAACGCACTTGAGCGCAAAACATTCTACACTTAATTTGGATGAAGATGCCGCTATCGGCTCCATCTTGCTAAACTTTATGAGACAGACGCTCAGTGAGCAACGCGGAAAGCCAAACACAGTACTTCAGAGATTACTGGTCCCGTGTACGCTGACGATGCGGAAAGATACATAAACATCAATAAAGAAGCAACTGTAGTACTTAAGAGCGCCCTCGTGATTAATATCGAATGTTATTTCAACGTTACGATATAACATTTTACTAGTAAAAATTAGGCTGTACTCGGCAAGATAAACTGATCAATGCCTTTACTAAAGGAATTCAGCCAACAATGTTTTGGTTCAACATCAATGGAGTTATCAACAAACTCGAAAATTAGCAAAGTGAAGAAACTTCGTTCAGCAAACCAAAGGATCTGATAACTATAACAAAGAGCAAGACATAAAACTTAGTTTTCACTTTCAGAATTCTGCACCTACTGTGCGGTTTCATACCTTAAGCTGTTTCATAAACGTCTGCAGCTACATGACTAATCCGCAGTTAACACTTAAGTCCGTGGCAGAAGATTCACAGAATCACTTTCAGGCTATTTCTTGACAGATCCATTCTCGAATAGCACGTGGGAAAAGTGAAGATATACATCTGTTCGAGCTAGCTCTGATATCTATTATTTAATTAGTATGGTCATTTCATCCTTTATAGATAGCAACCAAGAGAATATGTAGACCATTCAGAGGAGAAAGTGAATGAACGCGCAACGAAAACGCCTTGGTTTTGATGGTATTTGTCGAACTTGCGTATCATATTCACGACTATCTGTCCTCTGTTTAACTATAGTATGCAACGAACACACTCTTCACTGAATTTTTGAGGCTTTCTCGGTCGATCCCATCTGATACGAATCCCACACCGTACCAGCAATACTCCGAAAAAGCGGACCATCGTAGTGCAAGTGATCTCTTTAGGAGTTTCTAGTTCAGCTAATAAAACTCAGTCTCTGGTTCTCCTTTCCTACAACATTTTGGACGTGTAAGTCTAATTTGAGTTCCACGTAACTGCAATCACTAGGTGTTTAGTTGAATAGACAAAGTTTGCAATCTGTTGAGGCCTTTGACTAAGAAAGATACGAGAGTAGTTAACCTAGACTGATATTTATGTATTAGCTACAGATTTTAAGTCAGAAATCCACCGAAATACGATATAAATTTCATAAACTCTAAGAGCGTTAACCTGCAGAGCATCCCAAAACGGCAGCTTGCGCAGTACCTTCCTTTGTCAGACACTTCTCGTGAAACAACTGCGGCAATATGGCGGCTAATTTATCAACATTGAAAGTAGCTTGAATGGCGTCACTGAGATACAACAAGGCTTCATTCAATCGAACACTGAGATTTCATCACATTGTATAACGTTCCACATTTCGTATGGTGAAGAAAGATCCTTCAAACAGCACAACACCATGCTGTCGTTTCTACGAAAGCCTAAATTTCACCCCGATAACCGTACCACACTGGCATGCTGTTCGCCAGTTACCATAGTGTTACCTATTGCTCTTTATTTTCTTTTTGGTGAGCCGTACTGGCTCAGTACATTTGAAAAATGACTTGATCACACCAGGTCTTGTTTCTGATTACATCATGTACTGAGCACGAGAGCGCATGGTATGCGATTTTTTAACGAACTGAAATGATGTATCCTCATCTGTTACTAAAGGTGCACTTGAAAACAGACCGTGTCTGAACCTAGTACTAGTGTTAGCCTGCTGGAATGATGACGATTTTTCAAATACATTGAAGTGACGGAAGTCATAGGATACCTCCTGATATCGTGTGGACCTCCTTTTGCCTGGTACAGTGCAGCAGCTCGAGTTGGTATGGACTCAACAATTCGTTGGAAGTCACCTGCAGAAATACTGAGCCAGGCTGCCTCTACAGCCATTCCTAATTGTAAGAGCTTTGCCGGTGCGGTGCGGGATTTTATGCACGAACTTATATTACGTCCCATTTACGATGGGTGCGATTTATGTCAGGCCATCAGGGTGGATAAATAATTGTCCAGAATATTCTTCACACCAAACGCAAACAGCTGTCGCCCAGTGACATGGTGCATTGTCATCCATGAAACTTCCATGTTTGTTAGGGATATTAAGTCCATGAATAGCTGATGATTTCCAAGTAGCCGAACATCCAGAGAACCCAGTACACCCCATGTAAATACAGCGCACACCCATATGGAGCCACCACCAGCTTTCACAGTGCGTAGTTGACCCCTGGAGACCATGGCTTCGTAGTGTGTGCGCCACACTCAAACCCTGTAGGGGCAGTCGTGCTGTTAAAAAAGGTGCGTCGGTTGTCTGCTGCCATAGCTCGTTAACGCCAAATTTCGACACACTGTCGTATCGGATACGTTCGTCGTACGTTCCACATTGATTTCTGGTGTTGTTTCACGCACTGCTCTTTGTCTGTTAGCAATGACAAATCAACGGAAACGCCGCTGCTCTTGGTCGTTAAGTTAAGGCCTTCGGCCACTACGTTGTCCGTGATAAGAGGTAATGCCTGAAATTTGGTATTATCGGCACACTCTTGGCACGGTGGATCGAGGAAAATTGAATTCCCTAACGATTGCCGAAGTGGAATGTCCTTTACTTCAAGCTCCTATTACTATTCAGCGTTCGAAGTCTCTAATTCCCGTCTTGCTGCCATAATCACGTCGGAAAGCTTTTCACATGAATCGTCTAAGTACAAATGACAGCTCCGCTAATGTTCTGCCCTTCTACATCTTGTGTACGTGATACTACCAGCATCTGTGTACGTGTAAGTCGCTATCCCATGATTTTTGTCACCTTGTAATGTTACGTGAGCCTCACTGCGCTTTTTTTTAACTACTTTGTGCCTGATTTTATTCTGAGAAGCTCAGTAATGTATGTAAATACCGTAAATGTAAATCTGATTGAAAAAGGACTTGAAGTGAAGCGCACCTGGACAACAACAAACTCTTTAGCATGCAATCCCTGCAACGATAGTAGTTGAGAAACTTTGAGTATGGATTCTCAAAAAGAAAAGGCAATAGATTAATTAAAAAATAGAGGACTGTTAATCTGTATCTTGTGGAAAGAGGACGTGTTGCTAGGCCGTCACTCAGAACGTATTCTTACATTTAACAAAAATTGCTATTTCAGTGACAAGGCCGGCCGAAGTGGCCGTGCGGTTAAAGGCGCTGCAGTCTGGAACCGCAAGACCACTACGGTCGCAGGTTCGAATCATGCCTCGGGCATGGATGTTTGTGATGTCCTTAGGTTAGGTAGGTTTAACTAGTTCTAAGTTCTAGGGGACTGATGACCTCAGCAGTTGAGTCCCATAGTGCTCAGAAGCATTTGAACCATTTTTTTCAGTGACAAGACCGAATAAAGTATGTGTAAGAGTTGCCAAACATGCATGTATACAAATTTTCTGGAAGTGAAGAATAGAAATATCTTGTATTTGGAAAAGGAAGTGAACTTCATTGTCTTCGCTGGCTATCAATCAGCAGA
Organism: Schistocerca piceifrons; assembly: GCF_021461385.2. Classification (NCBI taxonomy): domain Eukaryota; kingdom Metazoa; phylum Arthropoda; class Insecta; order Orthoptera; family Acrididae; genus Schistocerca; species Schistocerca piceifrons. The sequence goes on along the minus strand of NC_060141.1, from coordinate 254,661,501 downwards.
ATTCTACGTGTACAAAGTTTATTAAAATACAGGGAAGGAAATGCATTCTCTATAGTTTTCATTCAATTTCTTAATAGCAGTAATTGGATTATGTTCTTGTATAATAGTATGGTGCTGAGCTCCACTGACCAATTTTGATGCAGCAGGACGTATAGTTTGAAGGAAGTTTGTGTGTCAACCAATCTCCGTTTCTAACGAAAAGTATATTGCTGTTTCATCTTATTTTCTTACAACAGTGGCTCAAATGACTCTGAGCAGCTGGACGCAAGAGCAGACCCGCACTTTTCCGCCGTCCCGAGAATACGAATGAGCGTCCAGCCACCCGTACCTTTGCCCGAGTATCAACAGGTCTACGTTCGGAGCACAGGAATGGCCGCAGCGTCTCCGACAGAGGAACCAGAATACTTTGACGTGCAGTCAGCAGCCGGGGCCGTAGCGTTGGGAACGCAGCCATATTTACCCCGCACTCCAGCAATACTTGCTGTCCCAGGCCAATGACTGTTAACGGTCTGGAACATAGATGTTATGAAACTCTGGTAGGACCTTCTTCAGCTGCAGACCCCATCCTACTTTCGCACACAATCCTAGACCACAGTAAGCCATCCTATACAACTTTTTATAGCTTTTTGGATATTCATTAAATTTAAATAGCCTTTGCAACACCTATCTTACAGTCATAAATTGTGGTGTTCTTCAGTCACTATATTATTCTGAAATTAAGGATACATTATTTCAACTCAAATATGCTTTAGAGTACAGAAATTAATGTAAAGAGAGAAGTGATTATGATGCAACATCTGTAAAGCTACTATCACAACATGTTAATACATTTTAAGGAACTTGGAATGTGTAAGATCCAAGCTGAATGAGCAAGGTAACAGTTTTACACATTCATAGAACTTTCAACCAGAAAATGAGCATTAAAACAACACAGAAAGCGACATAAGACGCAAATCAGAAGAATCGTCAACGTAATGGGGAGAAGGGAAAATAATGTATTCATCATTTTGCACTGCCGCGAAGAATTAATGACAGGAACGCATGTGAAATAGGGCAGTGTGAGTCAACTACATATAATAATCATTCCTTTGATAAGTACAAATAGATCACTTTTATATTTAAAAACTGCTAAGGAAATACCTAACAAAAAACTGATCCACAGTACAGGGAAAATTCTCAAACGTCGAACGTGTTTGTGTAAGATGTTTAATAAATGGTTCAAATGGCTCTGAGCACTATGAGACTTAACATCTGAGGTCACCAGTCCACTCATGCCCAAGGCAGGATTCGAACCTGCGACCGTAGCGGTCGCGCGGTTCCAGACTGTAGCGCCTAGAACCGCTCGGCCATCTCGGCCGGCCATGTTTAATAAAGTTATAGCAATAATTACAGGACCCAACGTCAATTCTTTCGCAGCTACGGGCATACATGTGTGCCCTGCACTTAGCACGCCCAGACGTCTACGGGAATTCGTGTACGCAAGGCAGGTAGAACGTCCAGACGGCTACGGACATTCATTTAGGCTCTGAAATCAGGCAAATCTGACGGCTAAGGGCACTCATGTACGCTTGGGCGAGGGTGCAAAACGCAATGGTGCCTCGATGTTGTCCACGTTTCAATATTTCTGCCGATGCTATCAACATCTGCACTTCTACCTAACGTCCAGAAGCACTAGAGCTTCCACCTGGTCCTGGTTCCTTCCTGCTTACGAGTCGATCTAATCGAAACAATTTTATTGCTTAACCAGCGAAAGAGAAAAGACGCAACTTATACTCACATAAAAAAAGTTTTGCATCAGCCCGGTTTCCAGAACTCCTGAAGAGAGACGTTGACTGCGGATATTGTATCACAGACACAGTCCCTTTGACTGTTCAGAGACGTCACTAAATCCGCTCAAAAATGTAAACAACCGTGCACGAGCAACGCCTATTAGCCGGAGGGGGTCCGAAATCCGACCAGTTACAGTAATTCCAGCAGGAAGGAGGTACACGGCTCCCGTTGTCTGTGGATTAACCATGCCTTGACGGTCAATACGGCGGTTCGATCGCGTCCACATTGTTACTTTGTGCCGGGAAGGGCTCTCAACAAGGGAAGTTTCCAGGCGTCTCGGTATGCTGTTTGGACATGGAGGAGATACAGAGAGACAGGAACTGTCGACGACATGCCTCGCTCAGGCCGACCAAGGGCTACTAATGCAGTGGATGACCGCTACGTACGGCTTATGACTCAGAGGAACCCTGACAGCAAAGCCAACATGTTGAATAATGCTTTTCGTGCAGCCACAGAACTTCGTGTTACGACTCAAACAGTTCGCTATAGGCTGTGTGATGCTCAGAGACTAAGTCACGCGATACCACACAGCGCGAAATTTTCTAAGTCGTTTCACTTCCTAGTTGCCTAAGACGACTGTCCGCTTTCGCGTCTCAGTCCGAACTGTAACATTTGGTGTCTCCAGCCGAACTGTACTCTCTGATGTCTGGACTAGAACTGCCCTCTGCCCGTCTCCGACCGCGTTTCCCCTGTGCTGAAAATCTTCGCTCAACTGACTAGCAGTTCCGTTTCCTGAAGTCGTCCATCTGATTGGCTACAGCTTATCCTACGTTACTTTCCTTTTTAACATATTTAAATAATCAAAGCTTGACCACTTTCACGTTCTAAATAAAGTAACAATAGTATCCATTACATAATAAACGTAACATTCTTTTAAATAAAACCGATAAAATTTCCTTCTTAACTTTGAATGTCACTGCCAGTGGCCTTACACCAATGTGCTTTCTGATAAATAAATAAGGAACAAAAGTAACTGCTATGCACAAAACTTTACAACAAATATTCTGTTACCTAATGATTCAATAAGGTGTCATGCTGGCCTCGTTCAATGTGTTTTGTGTGGTTGAAATGATGATCTGATGCTTAACTGAAAATATTGATAATTTAAATTTACTATATCTCATAAACGAATGAAGTTACAGATTTGATATTTACAACATTTGTCATTTGAATGATGCGCTTTTACATGAAATGTCGATCGTTAAGATCGACCAAAGCATTCACATTTTAGCAATCAGGTCTTTGTTACAAAACTTGTTAATTCCACTTTAACAGAAAAAAGCTATTACAGAAATGATCAATATTCATGTTTTATTAGCATCACCATAAAAATTTATGGAGGATGGCAGATTAAAATTTCTGTCGCTTGATTCCCTGCGTTACTACAGAATTAAATAGTTTTCATAAATGTATCCCTTTATAGCCAATCTCAGGTCCGCCATATTTAACGCTGCTACATCTCCTTTGCCACAAAACGCTTCTATTGGGTTTCCCTATGACATAAGTTCTCGTCTGTGTCACTCGCACACTACAGCGCTTAGGCCTCAATAGACAATAGACGCCTGTGAGTTTCCCCATCTCGTGGTGAATCTGCGCCCATTGTGGCACGCGGTCCTGGCCGACTGGGTTCGTTTCACAATTCCTGAAGGCTGACTCTTTCGGCTTGTTAACTCACCCCGGGATAGATTGAAAACGGCAGTTTGTGGACGTCGTGACCCACTTACAACTCCGAGGGACCTAGGCCAAATCGCCTTTGAGGAGTGGGACAATCTGGAACAACAGTGCCTTGATGAACTTGTGAATAGTATGCCACGACGAATAAAGGGATGCATAAATGTGACAGGACTTCCAGCTGGATATTAGAGGCACCGGTGTGTACAGCACCCTGGACCACCACCCCTGAAAGTCTCGCTGTGTGGTGGTACAACATGCAACGTGTGGTTTTCATAAGCAATAAAAAGGGCGGAAATGATATTTATGTTGATTCCTATTCCAATTTTCTGTACAGGTTCCGGAACCGAGGTGATGCACAACTTTTTATTTTACTCGTGTATAATCTGAAGGGCCTCAGTTATCCAACAGAACTTACTCATAAAATATTACAAAAGGAGTAAAATGCAGCAAAGTACCTGCCAAGTCTCGGCAACACCTGCTGTAGCGCGAAACGCAATACGGTCCGAGTTTTGGGCGTTTTAGCAAAGATCTGCTCGCATTAAAACCGTATACACACACGGGAAAATATCGCAAGAGCATGAAGTGCGACAAAAATGAAAGTTGGTAGGTGCATTCCTACATCTGAAAGCTGAGATCTATTCAGATTTCGCAACAATCGTGTAAGAGTAGCTCTAGTAGCGCAGCTATGATGATGCAAATGAGGTTTGCTTTAAATACACACTTTAACGGTCGTGAGCGTTAGTTACCTGTGACATTGGACGCGGTGAGATGAAAGTTGGATTTTTCTTCTGCCACACTGCAGAAAGACTTGGGAGAAATGTAGCCAATGTAGATGATTGTTAGCAGTGGCAGTCTCGAAAAATGTACGGTCGAAAGAAATATAAGATCTGCGTGTACAGTGTATGCATCTGGTGCATCGTAAGGCATCTGCAGTAGCTATTTGAGCAACAATTAGCAGCACACTGACACAATTAACTGTTACAACTCGGTTACTGCCAGGACAAATCCAAGCCAGACACCCAGTAGCGTGCATGCCATTGACTCCAAACCACCGCCATTTGCGACTTCAGTGGTGTCAAGCGTGAGGTCATTGGACGCCAGGGTGAAGCCAGTTGTGTTTCCTGACTAAAGCTGGTTCTGATTCTCTGCCATTAATGGCTGTGTTTTGGTTAGAAGAAGACCAGTTGAGGGCGTGCAACCAACCTGTGTTCCTCTTAGGCAAACTGGTCCTACACTTGGAGTTATGGCCTTGAAAGTAATTTAGTAGGGCAGCTGGAGCACCCTCCTGGTTATCCCACGAACACTGGCTGCAAATTCGTACGTCAGTGTTGTGATTCAACCTGTTGTGCTGCTATTCATGAATAGTATTCCAGGCGGTGTTTTCCAACAGGTCAACCTTCTCCCACGTAACGCTGCTGTAACCCAACATGCTGTATAGAGTGTCAATTTGTTGCCCTGGGCTGCTAGATCACCAGACCCGTCTCCAAATGAGTACATATAGTACATATACGACGTCATCGAACGACTACTGCAGCGTCAGCCACAAACAGCATTAACCTACCCCGTATGGGGTTATCAAAAAGTGCAGCCAATGTGATCGTGCAGTGTGATACTGGTTTTATGAACAGTATTATTGAAGAGAGGTTCTATGCTCGCTGGAACGTGTGATTAGCCGGCAGAGTCCTGCTGCGGTCGTTGGGCTGAGTCAGCTCCTGCCAGCCAGATGCACAGTAAGATTGCCCTCGTTAGCCGGCCGGCCAGTCACGACACTCGACCTTAGCAGCTGCGAAAGGGCTAAAAAGTGAGATACAAACGTATTAAACTCAAGAACGTGAAATATCTGTAACATAATGTTACTCCGGACGAAAACCAAGGGGAAAGTCCAATCACACTCAGGTTGAAAGCAGCTGATTTATTTCTTAGGTTTAGCCTTCAGCCAAGATTCAGTATCCATCTCGAGGAGGTTTGGTATGGTCGTCGTATCCACAGTCCTCGGGCGATGTATTGTTATACTACCGCCTGCAACCATCAAGGCTCAACGTGGCCCATAAGCAGAGCGACCTAGCGCGGTAATCGTTGCCATCTGATCGCTCCATCAGTAGCGGGTGCTGCAGTCTGGCACAGCAGTGCAGTAGGCAGGGCATACCGGAGCATACTGGTGTACTGATCCAGCAGCTGTTGACACCAGGGAAGATGGCAAATGGGGAACGAATCCAAACCCTTGACATCTGGCTGGTGGTGTCTGGCGGCGGTAGACACTAAGCAGGTTGCTGACTGGTAGGATCCTAGTTTGACCTTTAGCCTGTTGGATCTGACGCTGGTCTAAACAGTGAGTGTTACTGCAGGATTAGGGCCTGTGTTGGTTGCACTAGAGTACGCTAGTACAGTGATGATGCTTCTCTGGGTCACACGATGACAGGTCGCTTCATAACAGTTGCTGATTCAATGTCTCTTACCAGTGGGGCGGCCAGTACTTACATACAATAGGATCAGGCATTTACATGCAGGTTCTCCAGGTTTTATGATGATGTTTACTTTGTGTGTGTGTGGGGGGGGGGGGGGAGGGGGCTGAACAGCGTGGTCATCTTCACCCGCTCTAAGTCACAATTTTTACACAGTCCAATTTTTTAACACAGTCCATTCTAGCCACTGTCACGAATGATGATGACGATGAATTGATGAGGACAACACAAACATTCAGAACCCGGGCAGAGAAAATCCCCAACCTGGCCGGAAATCGAACCCGAGACCTCGTGATCCAGAGGCAGCAACGCCAGCCACTAGACCACAAGCCACGGACGGTTCCCCAGGTGTCAGGTGGTTCCTCTGTCACAATGCTGCAGTAATGTCATGGATTTCGCTTACATGGCTACTTACCGGCGAACGGTCGAACAAACGTATCGAGAGATACCACGATGACGAAAAGCTGTGCCAGCTGATTACTGAAAGCTGCTCACACATGGCAAAAACTGCTTGTGCCGGCTGGCGTCACTAGAATAGTGAATTTTAGATATTCGTGTATAATGAAGCTAAGAAACTAAATGGTGTATATATAGCTGGTAAACTTAGGAAGAAATAGAAAAAGTTGAGACTATACTGGTGAAGGAAATACATACAAAACCAAATTTTACATGTGAAAGGAAAAAATCAATAATGCAATTCACCTACATGGCTGATGCTATCAGGAAGTACGACAAAGCAAAGTGAAACCGAGGACAGAGATAAGGATATCTAATTATTGGGATTGTTTATGCAGAATACCAACAGACAGACTGGGACATTGCCACTATAAAAATCATTATTAAGTCCTGATGAAGGGAAGGATGGCCGAAATGAAACTTTTATAGACATATTAACTATGTCAATAAAACGTTTTGAAATTTAGAAATGACTGAATGGGTACTATGATGATTACCGTAGTTTTTGGTTCACTTTATTAGGGACAACTGTTATGGACAGAGGTGATTATGAAATAGCGAACCTATCAAAGAAAAAATTGAGAAGTTTTATAGATACTGCAAAAGCAGCAAAAGAATTAAGGGCATAGGAGACCAAATTATGTATGATAATAATACTGTCAACTCCTTATAATAATAATTATAATAATAGAAATAAATACCATTTTACTGCTATTTCTGTCGCTGTTGTATTTGTTATTATTCTAATGCCTAAGTAAACAGTCACTCCTTACTTATTAGCTGTCACATTTCATTACATTCAAACGTGCAAACCTCTCTACACAAGAGCACTGAAAACATCATAGCAGTCACATACAGAGCTCGTAACACTAATTTTCTGTTTTTCTGACCAAATTAGTATGTAAATGCGTTCCATTTTAATTAGACAGGGGAAAACAACAGGAACGTGATGTCAGCTGTCATACACATCTGACACCTGTAGTCCGTATTTTGCAGTAGTTGTTTTGAGTTTAACTTGAAGAGAAAACAATCCTCAAGATTTACATCCCTAAAATGTGTACCTTTGACAACATCATTTCTAATATGTTATAAAATTTTTTGTATTGCCTGTGATAGTCGTTTTTTTTTCACTGAAAAATGTTCATAATGTATCGTATATGATTCGATATATTTAGAAGTAAAGAAATCAAACGATAATGCAGATTGTTCTAAAGATTGACAGTAGTACAGTCTTAGTATTCACAAAACATTTTTCAGGCAGATGAAATGGAGACAACAGAAATATGGCACTTGTATATTATCAGATAAGGAGTAGACGTTCAGCATGTTACAGGACTCCCTTTTTCTTTTGGTGACAACTCATTGACACGCAATTACTTGTGACTGAAATATTTAAAACATTCGTGTAAATTAAGTCTCTCACCAAAGATATCTACTCAAACTTTTCCAGCGAATAACACAGTTGCAAAAGAACCGTTACAAAATAAGTAACACCAAGAGATTATTTGTAATACTAACACTTTCAGCGCGGTGTTGTAATTAAATCTATCTCATCAATCTTGTGACTAGTTTGATACGGTTCGCCAATTATTCCTCTCGTGCTCTAACCTCATACTCAGAGTAGCAGTTGCACCTTTCTTCCTCAGTTATTTGTAGTATATATTCCTGTCTCTGTCTTTCTCTTAAGTTTTTATCCTCTAAGGCTCACTCTAGTAAGGAGGAGGTTATTCCCTGATGTCTTCACACATGTCCTGTAATTCTGTCCCGTCTTCTGGTCAGAGGTTCCCGTTTCTTCGCCGATTCTGGGGAGAACTTCTTCATTCCTTAAAGAGACCAACTAATTTTCAGCTTTCTTCTGTAGCACCACGTCTCAAACGATTCCCTTTCCATTTTTCTGGTTTTCCCATTGCCCATGGTTCGCTACCATACGATGCTGAGCTCAGTAAATCCATTCTCAGAAATTTTTTTCTGAAATTAAGGCCTATGTTTGTTACCAGTAGACTTCTGTTGGCCAGGTATGCCCTCTGCACCTGTGCTGGACTGCTTTTTACGTCATCCTCACCTCATCCATCACGGGTTATTTTGCTACTAAGGTAGCAGAATTCCGTAACTACGTCTACTTCATGATCACAAATTTTGATGTTAATTTTATCGCTATTCTCGGGTCTGCTATTTCTCATTAGTTTTGCCTTTTCCATATTTACTGTCAAACCATATCCTGCCTCATCATACTGTTCATTCTATTCAAAAGATTTTGTAACAGTTCCTCACATTCACCGAGGATTCTAATGTTCAGCAAGTCATATCGCTGATATTCTTCCATCCCGGGTTTCAATTCTACTTTTGTACTTTCATTTTCATCACGGCCTCTTCGATGTACAGCTTGAGCAGTTGGACCGAAAGACTGCTTCACTGTCTTACATTTTCTAATCCGTGCAACTCGACCTTTTCCTACCAGTCTCATTGTTGCCTTTTAGTTCTTGTATATAATGTATATTACTCGCCCCCAAAATTCTATTTTTCTCAGGAATTCGAACGACTTGCGCCATTTTACGATCTCGAACGATTTTTCTACACCGGCAAACACATCTTGCTTCCATTATCACCCACAACGTGAGAACTTCATCTCTGGTGCCTGTACCTTCCCTAAAGGAAAACTGATCTCGTCTAACCGATTCTCAGCTTTCTTTTCTATTGTTCTGTACACCATTCTTCTCATCACCTTCCATTGTTGAGCGATTGAGCTGACTATATGATAGCTTTCGCACATGACTGCCCTTTCCACCAACTGTGTGGACGACATTCTTTCGAAAGTCTGACGGTACGTTAGAGAATTTAAAAAAAGGAAACGAATAGTTGAACGCAGATTTAGTGGAAACGTGAAGGACTGTGACGCCTGATCAGCTAAATACAGGGTTAGAAGTACACTACCAAATAAGGGCAATGCTGGTCTAAGTCCAATAATGAATAACAAAATAGGAATGTAAGCTACTACAAATAGCGTAGAGGAAGCTTTATTGTAGCCGAGATATACAGGAAGCCTATTCCCACCACCTTAGTACAAGTTCATATGCCGACAATCTCCGCAGATAAAGAAACATAAATAATGTATGATGAGGAGAAGGCAGTTACGCAGAGAGTTAAAGGAGTTAAGAAATTTAGTTATGATGGGGAATCAATTAAAATATCAGGAGAAGAAAGAGAAGGAGAAATAGCAGGAGAACATGAACCGGGGGAAATTATGAGATGTCCTGGATAAAATGAGGACAAAAGAGATATCTGAGGGATTCCGAGGAAGTAGTAGATAGTCTTTGAGTGAAATGGAAGAAGAGTAGGTAATTTAAAGAAATGGATTACTGCAGCTAGAAAATGATGACTCGTTAAAAGACAAAGTCTAGTAGAAATCTTTTGATAATACAGGAGATATTGAATTTCAAGAAGTTAGGATAAAATATAAAAAAAATACATAAATTGAAACAGCCTAAAGCGAATACAGCCGTAAGTGACTGTGAATGACACAAAATGTGAAATGACTCAGCAGGAATGGGTAGGCTGCATAGGCATGCATTACTAGACGACAGACAGACGCCGTCTAAAGGAAAATTAAAGACATATTTGGAGAAAAGAGAAGCAGCTGTGCTAAGATCAACAACTTAGATGGGATTCCAGTACTATGCATAGAACACGAAGCTGGAAGTAGGAAGTAATATACAGAAGTGATAAGCAAGGGGACGAATTTGAAAGAAATGTTATGGAAAGGAAATAAATGTAGAATACTAAAAACTGAATTACACAGTGCTGAAGTTCCTAAATAAAATTTATTTTATAATTCATTATGAACCGACTTCCGGCATTTTAGAGTATCCTCAGACAATTTAAGAATAAATGGATAGCCCACACGACATCAGCGGTAATTTATAGCTGTACAAAGTCTGTTTTTCCAAAGATATGTGACCCTTTACGACTATACTGCAACACAAAAACATACGCATAATGAAGTTCACAAGGAACCTATGACCAAATAAACCCTATATTAATTTATACTTAAAGATTATATGAATAAAAGTGTACATACCAAAAACATTACACAAGTGAGTACTACTAACAACGGCCGGCCGGTGTGGCCGTGCGGTTCTAGGCACTTCAGTCTGGAACCGCGTGACCGCTACGGTCGCAGGTTCGAATCCTGCCTCGGGCACGGATGTGTGTGATGTCCTTAGGTTAGTTAGATTTAAGTAGTTCTAAGTTCTAGGGGACTGATGACCTCAGATGTTAAGTCCCATAGTGATCAGAGCCATCTGAACCATCTGAACTACTAACAACCAATTAATATTTTCCTCACTATAGAATAATCTTTTCTAAAACGTATCATAGCCTCCATTGACTGTAGAAATTATTTATTTTCACTGTGTAGTTGTATACTGTAACATCTGTAAAATAAAGACCAGTGTGTGTATATAACATCCTATGCATAACTTTCTAGGTGAAAATACATCACTTACACTCTGCTTCAGCGAACCTGTTAGCAGACCACATTCTCTGTGAGACTATAAATCTCTTCGTTGCACTTTGATGCCCGCATCCTCTCTGTGTGCTTATATTTTTCGAAATCCCCTTACAGAACAGCCGTAGGCTCTCCATTACCTCCCGTAGTGGTTAACATCTTCATGAAGCGTTACGAGGAACACTGCTTGGATCTGGCTCATACATTCATCCAAAGACGTACTGAAGACTTCTGATCACGCCTCACGTCAGAGAAGTTCTTCAACAGTTTTCTAGTTACCTGAACACCATGTACAATTACGTCCACTTCCCCGTGAAGAGGGAGACGGGAGGACATTTTAGGTCCTCTAACAAGAGTAGTTCAGCTCCTGTATACATTACAAGCCGACACCTGCAGACGTCCCTGAGAGTACAGAGCTTCCACTATCCAAGGTGGGAAAGAGTGGTTTAAACTACGTTGCTACCCAGAGGTAACGCCATTCCTGACTTTGATAGACAGAATGAGCGGTTGCTGAGTGGTACGCACTACTGGCATAAGGTTGGATGTGAGTGGAAGGACCGGACAAAGTAAAGATTGGTCATCATTTGCGTCAAAGCTTTAAATAACATTCCTCAACCAAAATAACTTTACAAATTAGGTCAACAGGACCCTGACATATTAAGGCAAAATTACTTAAGTGAAGAACACCATATAAGAACAATTACTGATACACGATCAACAACGATATCAAGTGTTTCAGTGAGATTAAATGACAGAACACTACAATGTTAATTCAAATACCTGTTTTCAACTCTCCAAAAGGTCAATCATGGGAACAAGAAGTACAAAAATTTAAATTTTCAACAAACTTTATTCTCTTTTCAGAATATGAAACTTGTGTGATACTGGTTACTATTGCTGAAATATTTACAGCCAATTTCAGTAAGAGGAGCAAGATAGTATTTCATCAGTTGAAGTTACATAACCGTCTCTTCAAAGGCTCTAAGAAAACAGTCTTTAAAACAGGCGGGCCACAACAACTATAGAATGTGTTAGACTATATACAACAAATGACTCAGGTTTCCCAAGAAAGTTCATTAAAAGGAAAGAAAAAGAAAGACAATTAAAACTCCTTGACTTGAAACCACCACACTTCAGTCAGTGTTGTCCGGAAGAACGGGCGTCAATTTACTTACAGCAGGCCCATTACATTGCTCACCACACACTCCTTTTCTAGACAACCAGTTGGAACACTACCCAAGACACAAACATACAATAATAGCCTGATGAACACACAGAAAAAAAACTACAATAAAATGAGTGAAAACTTAAGTCGTCAGATTAGATGGTGGAGACATGGATAAAACATTTATGAGAAGTCACTAAAAAATAATCTAACTGGCCAAAGCAACCATCCACACATACTCCTGATAATATAGAAGTTCATCGGGCAAACGAAACTCAGCTTCTTGTCACGCCATGAGGCGAAAACGGTAAATACTTACAAGTCGCGCACGACAGAAAACATAGGTGGAAGGAAGTCGAGAACGGTTGGCTGATGAACTATGTTGTGACGTAACAAGACTGTTACGCCACACGGTAGTAGCCAAAAGAAAGGCACGCTAGACTAATGCTGTGGCCGATAGTGCACGCACGGCAATAAGCATACGGGCGTGAAGTCTGGAACATAAAAACTTATGAATGAATAAGAAGAAAAGTATGTAGATGCTTTTTACTTATCTTTTCTTTTATTGCTTCCTTGGATTACATAGCTCTTGAATACTAGTAAGCTATAGGCACTGGTACTACTGGCGCCTTGCTAGTTCGTTGCCAGTACTTAGCTGATGGCTATTCTGTCTCTCGGCTAATGAGAGAGAAAGGCTTCGTACAACTGGGCGATAGCTAGGTTCGCGTACAACTGGTCGGTAGCTAGGCTCTCGTACAACTGGGGCTCGAGTCCACTCTCGTATCACGAGACCTGCCTTGGTGGTGGCGCTAGGTCTGCGATCACAGTGGCGACACGCGGGTCCGACATGTACTACATGGACCGCGGCCGATTTAAACTACCACCTAGCAAGTGTGGTGTCTGGCGGTGACACCACAAACTATACCTACGTAAACACAATCTTGGCCTAGATGTATAATCCCCAAAAATACAAGCAACAAGATTTTCCTCGATAAAGCTTACTGGCTTCAAATAACGCCTATATAATGACACATTAAAGATTAAAGCAATTAAGCAATTTAAATAACCACAATAATTAAAACACACCTTCAAATCACAACTATGACAATTACCAAAAGGAAGCTATTATATTTTGACACAAGCAATACGCTCCCTAATAATCCAGTATGGACAAATCGGAAATAATTGCTACAAAAGGTTTTATTGTTTTAATGGCTTCGTTTGTGTCCCAGTATGACTATCCTAGACTAAATGACGACTAACTGAAACCCTCAGCTGCCGACAGGTGTTGTTGATATACGTCGATGTGGACAGCTGAAAATGTGTGCCCAGACCGGGACCCGAACCCGGGATCTCCTGCTTACATGGCAGACGCTCTATCCATCTGAGCCACCGAGGACACAGATCAATAGCGCGAATGCAGGGACTTGTCCCTTGCACGCTTCCAGTGAGACTCACATTCCCAACTGTCCACAATTCTACAAACGTAATGTACCTTAAGACATCGAGGAATATCAATAACACCTGTCGGCAGCTGAGGGTTTCAGTTAGTCATCATTTATTCCAGGGAAAAGCTGCACGCTCAACAACAGTAATCTGTTCTTTAGAGAACAGTTACTGTCTTCATTTATATATAGTTAAAGGCTACTCAGCCATTGAACTTCGTCTGTGCGAATGTGCACAGGTTGCCCAAACTCTTACGGGAATCGTCAAAGCGTGCGCGAGTAATGAGTGAATGGGCAAATGTCTATAAGGTACATTAGGTTTGTAGAATTGTGGACTGTTGGGAATGTGAGTCTCACGGGAAGCGTGCAAGGGATAAGTCCCTGCAGTCGCACTGTTCATCTGTGTCCTCGGTGGCTCAGATGGGTAGAGCGTCTGCCATGGAAGCAGGAGATCCCGGGGTCGAGATCCGGCCGGGGTACACTTTTTCAGCTGTCCACATTGAGGTATGTCAACAATACCTGTCGGCAGCTGAGTGTTTCCGTTAATCATCATTTATTCCAGGGGAAAGCTGCACGGTCAACAACAGAAATCTGTTCTTTCGAGAACAGTTACCTTGTTCATATATACACTCCTGGAAATGGAAAAAAGAACACATTGACACCGGTGTGTCAGACCCACCATACTTGCTCCGGACACTGCGAGAGGGCTGTACAAGCAATGATCACACGCACGGCACAGCGGACACACCAGGAACCGTGGTGTTGGGCGTCGAATGGCGCTAGCTGCGCAGCATTTGTGCACCGCCGACGTCAGTGTCAGCCAGTTTGCCGTGGCATACGGAGCTCCATCGCAGTCTTTAACACTGGTAGCATGCCGCGACAGCGTGGACGTGAACCGTATGTGCAGTTGACGGACTTTGAGCGAGGGCGTATAGTGGGCATGCGGGAGGCCGGGTGGACGTACCGCCGAATTGCTCAACACGTGGGGCGTGAGGTCTCCACAGTACATCGATGTTGTCGCCAGTGGTCGGCGGAAGGTGCATGTGCCCGTCGACCTGGGACCGGACCGCAGCGACGCACGGATGCACGCCAAGACCGTAGGATCCTACGCAGTGCCGTAGGGGACCGCACCGCCACTTCCCAGAAAAATTAGGGACACTGTTGTTCCTGGGGTATCGGCGAGGACCATTCGCAGCCGTCTCCATGAAGCTGGGCTACGGTCCCGCACACCGTTAGGCCGTCTTCCGCTCACACCCCAACATCGTGCAGCCCGCCTCCAGTGGTGTCGCGACAGGCGTGAATGGAGGGACGAATGGAGACGTGACGTCTTCAGCGATGAGAGTCGCTTCTGCCTTGGTGTCTGTGATGGTCGTACGCGTGTTTGGCGCCGTGCAGGTGAGCGCCACAATCAGGACTGCATACGACCGAGGCACACAGGGCCAACACCCGGCAACATGGTGTGGGGAGCGATCTCCTACACTGGCCGTACACCACTGGTGATCGTCGAGGGGACACTGAATAGTGCACGGTACATCCAAACCGTCATCGAACCCATCGTTCTACCATTCCTAGACCGGCAAGGGAACTTGCTGTTCCAACAGGACAACGCACGTCCGCATGTATCCTGTGCCACCCAACGTGCTCTAGAATGTGTAAGTCAACTACCCTGGCCAGCAAGATCTCCGGATCTGTCCCCCATTGAGCATGTTTGGGACTGGATGAAGCGTCGTCTCACGCGGTCTGCACGTCCAGCATGAACGCTGGTCCAACTGAGGCGCCAGGTGGAAATGACATGGCAAGCCGTTCCACAGGACTACATCCAGCATCTCTACGATCGTCTCCATGGGAGAATAGCAGCCTGCATTGCTGCGAAAGGTGGATATACACTGTACTAGTGCCGACATTGTGCATGCTCTGTTGCCTGTGTCTATGTGCCTGTGGTTCTGTCAGTGTGATCATGTGATGTGTCTGACCCCAGGAATGTGTCAATAAAGTTTCCCCTTCCTGGGACAATGAATTCACGGTGTTCTTATTTCAATTTCCAGGAGTGTATATCCTAGGTCTTCCCTCTTGGCGGAGTTTTGGAAAAGTGGTGGTGGGGGGGGGGGGGCAAAAATATACCTGAAAAAGGGGTAATTTTTCGGTTTTGTGATTAAATCTCGTAAATGACTCACAATATCGAAACATAGTGGAATTAAGAATTGTTGTGCATGAAATTCTTCATGGAATGAGACTATCTGCAATATCTTTGGACCACCCATTTCCATACTAGTGCTTTTCAAAATTGGACCAATTTAACATGTTCATGAAAAATTTTCGTTTTAACCTCTGTTTTTTTGGTAATATCGTTGAAACTGACCCATCTATCAATAATGTACTTCATACAAACCATATAGAATAATAAATCTGCGTTTGATGAGACCAAAAGTGAAATGTACCACCCGTTTCTGTACGGCTAAGTTTGTACTCTCTTTGCTGTGCATGTTAGGTACTTCACATTTACAAATCTGTGTCTCTAGATCAGTTTTATACAGAGAACTAAAAAAATAACGTCAGCATGAGTAAAGACCGAAAAAATTAAAAAAACTGTTCAAAGTCAGGCGTAAATTCCGTGACGAGAAATTTAAGGTCAACTTCGGCAATCTCTTATTAAACGGCAACGACTTTTGCACCTTGTTATTTTGCCTTTGTGTATATCTTCTGCCTGGTAAGCCAGTTTAATAATGACAAAAGTGTATCTTCTGTAATTTCTAAGGTAATCGTTCAGAAAGTTACCTTCAAAAACTCTGAACCCTACATTTGGAGGCAAACGTATTAATATAGGTCACCTCCGATTTTAATTTAAAATATCCCATTTGGAAGAGCAGCTTTTTCTTTACTAGAATATTGTGTATAATGTGAGTGTGCACAAACGCGCCGCGACGTGTTTTCCTCGGGCCGCCTCTGACGCATTTACGCATCACTTATCACGCATCACCTCGCCGTCCTTGTGCCATCGTTTCTGCTACCGTAAGTAAAAGCACCATGTTTTTGCATATCAATACATACATTGCAAATGATGAGTTGCGTCATCTTTCAAGTTCTATAACCATTCCACCCAAAGAGGACTAAGGATAAACAAACAGCATTCTAGTAGAGAATAAGCTGCTCTTTCTAATGGTGTACTTCAAATTAAAGTCTGAGTTAACATCTATAAAGATATTTCCCAGCAAATTTGGTCAAATGTAGTGTTCTGATTTTTTGGAGGCAACTTTCTGGTCCATTATCTAAGGAAGTACAAAAGATACAGTTTCTTCATTATTACACTGGCTTGCCCAGCAGAACATATACATACAAGCGGAATAACAAGGTGTAAAAAGGCTTTGTCGTTTAATAGGAATTCCCGAAATTGACCATACATTTCTTGTCATGGAAAACACCTTCCTTTGCAAAAAATAAAAAAAGAAAGCTACTCAAGCCTTACCCATGAAAATTCTATTTCTGAATTTTCTGCGCAAAACTGATCTAGAAACCTAGACTTGTAAATGGGAAATACTTAAAATGCAGATCAATGAAAGTGCAAACTTGGACGTACAGAAACGGGTGACCCAGTTCACATTTGGTCTCATCAGACGCAGAATTTATTCCTCTACATCATTTGTATGAATCAGTTTATTGATAGGTGGGTTAGTTTCAACGATAAACAGAGATTAAAACGAAAATTAATTTTGTTGTAGATTGGAAACAGGCAGATGTAAAAATGACAGAACTGTGCCCTGTGTGCGAAAAGTCAATAGTGGAGGATGAGACAGTGACTGTTAAAGCAACAGGAATCAGAACTTTGTTGGAGTGCAGTAAGAAGAGACGTAATGGAATGGATGCTCTTTTTGAGACATATAATACTGTAAAACTTTATGTCTCTTGTCACAAATCTTACACCAGGGACCAAAATGTCGCTGCTGCAGAGAAAGCAAGTGGAAGTGGATATACACGTCGAGTCCGATCAAGCCAGCTAGTGTTCAATTTTAAAACAATATGTTGTTTTTGTAACACAGATGCCAGTGATGAATTCATTTCCAAACAGTTAAGACGGAATGTCCATCGACGGTTTGCTGTTAGCACTGTAATCACTATAGGATTGAGAGACAGTGATCTGGAAACTGCAGCTGCCCGAGGTGACCAGTGGGCACAGGAAGCAACATCCTGACTAGGGAATGATTTGATTGATGATGAGGGTAGATAACATCAAAACAGTATGAGAAAATTTTCTTACCTGTACGTTCAACAAAAATCAAAGGTAGGCCCCAATATAAAGACATCACTAATGCTTTACAATATGTTTGCAACTACATTGGAAGCATGGAAGATGAGTACCAATTTTCTTTGAAAGACGTCATGAAAGACTTCCCTGGCCCCAAAGTAAGTGAGAAAACTCTGAAGAAAAGATTACAAGACTATTACGGAAAGGACATCACCATATCAGTTTGTCAACGCCGAGAGATAGTACTCTACTTCCGCAATACTGGTTACAATATCTTGTCCGAGAAATGGTATACATCGAAACAGGCAAATGAGGAGGAAAAACGCCTCTGAGTTATCCGCGCAGCAGCTGACATAATCCGGGAAGATATCCGTTCAAAAGTGTAGCGCCTTGACAGTTACCCAGTCCCCAACGCTTTCTGGAAAACTGTGAGGAGGATATTCCACAAACCCTACATGTGTTGCTTGATTCAATCATACATAGAGGCAAACGAGGCCAACAGCAGAAAGACAGAACCAAATTATTTTCTATTGCTCGTGGTGTAATATCTGCAACTAGACCGAGATATTTTCATTCTTCCCTCCAAGTTGGGGTTGGAGCCCTCCTGTCCAGGAAATGTGGCTCAAGGGAGTTAATACAAATAGCAAGTGGACTTGGTTTCTGCTGTTCCTACGATGAGGCCAGGATGTTTTAGGTGTCTTGTATGAACCACCCTCAGGGCCCTATCCACCCAAATTCTTTCTCTCAATGGGCGTCTGATAATGCAAATGTCAGTGTTGACACTATTGATGGCCGTAATAATTTCCATGCTATTGATGGTATCCAATGTGTAACGCCAGCAATTTATTCCTCTTCAAGGGGTACAGCAACTGCTAGAACAAGTACTGTTCCAAAAGCCAGCAATGTTGGAGATGTGTGTGTAATTCCAGTAACAACATTTGAAATATTGGAGCACCTTTGAAGAGTATTATGTTTGAGGACTTGATGGAAAACTGTTCAACAGTGGACATTAAACTTACTGATTTCAAGTGGATTTTTGGTAAATGGAAAGAAAATGATAGTCCCAGTTCGAAAGGCTTCATGGAGCAAGTAACCTGCTCTGAACCTTACTCTATGTCACAGACACTCTTACTTCCATTCATTAATGCGCCTCCCAGCAAGTATGACACTGTGTACACTTCACTTCTCACTGCAATAAATAAATGCAAAAGCATCAAGCAAAATGCCTGTTTTGTTACATTTGACCAGCCTCTCTATCTTCAGGCACGTGAGATAGTGGCATCTTACCATCCAGATTCCGATTTGGGCATGGTTGGCAGGGATTCATCTTCTTATGTCATTCTTGGGATCCATAGGCTACATTATGAGTGGAAGTGGGCTGCAAAAGCTATTATGCGTTGCGTACGGGCAGGTATCACCAGAAAAAATTATGGCTCGTCATACTTGTTCAAGGGCAGTTCGTGCACATACCCTTTGCAATTTGGCTCTCGCACATGTCATCCTCACAAGAATGAGTGACAACGAGAGAGCTGTTCAGCACCTTGAAGAGGCGTCTACCTCATCAAGTTCCTTGGAAGCCCTTGATTATGAAACTTTGAAGGACACATTTGCACAGAAAGAGCTGGAGCTAAATGGTCGCACTGCCAAGTTATGGATTCTCTACATCAACATGACTACTCTGATGAAGCAGTTCATTCAGGCTGAGAGGAGAAGTGACTGGGAACTGCACCTCACCACTGTTGACAAAATGTTACCCTGTTTTCATGCCACTGGACATTTTCTGTGTGCTAAATCTGCACAGCTGTATTTACAAAACATGATGGGCCTTGAAAAGAAAATATCAGAGGACTATACACAGTTTGCACTCAAAGGCTGGTTTACTGTCAGGTCTGATAAGTTTTGGAGTGGGATATGGTCTGACATGACAATTGAGCAAACACTAATGTGCTCATGGAAAGTACGTGAGGGCTCAGTCCATTGTCACGGCATTTCAGACAGTACTCTGAGTAGATGGATTCTGACCATGCCAACTGTTACTACAGTGATCCAGCAGGTTGAAGAGTTTTGTGTGGTATCACTCACTACCTCAGAGCAACATGTTGATACGAGGGATGCTAGAGTTCAGCATGACAATGCAGACCTGCAGAAATTTATTGAGTGGTTTCAGTCCCATGATCCTTTTCCTGTTACTAAAGTTGTTATGTCCATCAGCACAGGGATTGTCGGAGATGACTCAATCTACTGTCACAGAGCCTTTGAAATGGGCAAATCCTCAATGCTTGCCCTACTTGGTCAAAACATTGACAATATCCGAAAGAGAAGAGTGATGAGTATATAGGGATTTAAATCTAAGGTTGTCGCGCATAAATCACGAATAGGCGTATGTTAAGCTGTCTGTGAAGTTACGGTCCTGTGACAGCAGTAGGTGCCGCTCTTATACGCATTAAAGTGCTTCGACAGATGGGAAGCCTCCACACAAGGTTAGTACACAACGGAAAGAGCCGGTGCGGCGTAGCGCCTGATAACAGGAAACTTCCACTCAGGGC
The DNA here is from genome assembly GCF_021461385.2 of Schistocerca piceifrons. Lineage (NCBI taxonomy): Eukaryota > Metazoa > Arthropoda > Insecta > Orthoptera > Acrididae > Schistocerca > Schistocerca piceifrons. Next base: position 254,641,179 of record NC_060141.1, on the reverse strand, counting down.
GGCTACGTGACATACTCCGGGATCGGAAGGCAGCCAGAGCGATGGAATTTCCCCAAGCTTCATCGTAATGTCACAGGAGACTACGTAAACGGCAGCTTAACAGCCTGCCGAGGATCCCGCTAGTATTCTGCCTCCGACGTGGTCACAACGCAACTCTGCCTCAGGGGCGGGACTTAGACTCTCGCGGCATCTAACTGCACAGAGTAGTAGTTACACCTCCCCCAGTTTAGTTCAGGTGTCAGTGTCTCGTAAGCTTGAGTAATGTATAACTCTCTCTCTTCTTCATTAGAAGCTTATTTACGATCACACCCAGTTCCCTGGTTTAAAAGTTATTCCAGCTTTACAGATTCTGCTCCAGAACTACGAGGTGGACGACCCCACTCCGCCTCAGCCAGGTTAGTGTCTAGCTCCCTCTTCCTGATCCGCTCGCAGGAAGCAAATCAGACACGACAAGGTGACCATTCATGGGGAGGACGTACCAGTGAACCCTGAAACCATATTCCACTGGATAGCACTTCTCAAGGAATCTGACGAACAGCTTAAAGAATTCTCCCGATATGAGCTTGCACCCTATCCTCTCTCTCTGTTCGATGCATCTGGAATAAGGAAGACTCCCAAGTCAGTGTTAAAGCAGCATTTGTCATCGATGGTGGATTTCTTCTCCACCGGGTTGTGTGGAAGAATGGTGAAACATTCCAATTAATGCTAACCAAATAAGTTGAATATTTAAAAATACACTATAGTGGAAGTGCGGCGAGTGTGGTGTTCGATGGCTACCCAGAAGACCTGCCCACCAAGAGCATCAAATGTGCTTAGCGCCTCCGCCGAAGCAAAAGACACACTACTCCTGAGTTCATCTTTACGGAGTTAACGATGGTGACTATGACTCAGGAGCAATTCCTTTCCAATGACAGAAATAAATGACGTCTCATTAGCTTGCTTATTTCGGGGCTTGAAGATGAAACCTTCTCAGTAAAGCAAGCTAATGAAGACGCAGACCACCTAATTGTTGCCACAGCGCTTGAGGTATCACAGGAACATGAGAAGGCTGTGGTTGCTGGTGAGGATACGGACCTTCTCATTATGCTCAATGCCCTAGGCACACCATCAGCAAACATACATTCTTGAAAACTGGAAGAGGTAAGACCTCATCAAAAGTAATTGGTTCCTACAGTTTTAAACTGGCAAACAACATCAGAAGGCCACTCATATTTCTGCACGCCATAAGTGGATGTGACACAACCTCAGCACACTTTGGTCAGGGCAAGAAAAAGGTGGTCAATCTTCCAGGTCAAAAGTAAATATCTTCTGGAAGATATAAAACCTTTCCTAGATAATGACACACAAGCTGAAGCTATTGAGAAGCTGGCCCCGGATTTTTAACAACACTCTAAGGAAGTACGGCAGGAGAAACTTTAGACAAATTGTGATTCGACCTATTTTCCAAAGCGATTGTGAAATCCAGTTTCACTCTAGTATCCCTACCACCAACATTGGAAGCAGATCGCCAGCATTGCTTGAGGACATACAAGTACAAACGTGGAGAGGACACCAGATGGATCCGCTTCTGTGGGGATGGCAGGCTTCAGAGTTTGGTCTTGGCCTCGTTCCTACCTCGAAAGAACCAGCTCCACAGTCTCTTCTCTCAACAGTTTCCTGCAAATGCTACAAGGGCTGTGTAGGTAGTTGTGGGTGTCGGAAGGCTGGTACTAAGTGTTCATTAATTTGTGTCAACTGCAAGGGGAACTCATGCACTAGCTCCCTCCAACCAGATGAAGCTGACGAACCAGATGCTGACGAAGGCCTGGACTGTATATATGAGGTGACGAAAAGTACTGACTTTGAGGAGCCGAATGACGGGGCGTCGGACTCGGAAATTTTAGACTTTAGAGAGCCGAGTGTTGCAATGACAGTCAAACGTCAACGAACGTGAAATTTGTGTGCTTATCTACTTTTACCCTTTCCATCTCATACATTTATGTAAAATTTTGTAATTACGAAATATAATAACCACTACTTAATTTCAAGGAGTGTGTCTGTCTTTCTGCCTGAATGGGTATCACTATATCAAGTGTTAAGAATGGAGACCACGTATCTGACAAAAGACAAATTTTACAGGGGAGCTAAAAAAATAACTTTTTAATAAAAATTTTGATTCCTTTGATTTTTTTTATTTACAGAACAATCATTTATTACTCTCAGGTTGTGGATTGTCTTTTTTGCATCATTTTGTTATAACATATATATTTTTTCATTTACAAGTTTTTTGAGCCAGGACTTTTCCTGACATCTGTCAGATACGAGGTCTCAGTTCTTAACCCTCGGTGTATGAAGAACATATTTAATATTATTTTTCAAATTTTACAAAATTTTAATTTTTTATTCTATTACTATATTAAATAAGTACAAGGTAATGGGTTGCTATAGTTCTGTATTTAAAAGAGTGTACCTAAGAATTATTGAAGAACAACATTTGAAATTCTTTTCACTGATGATGAGAAATGGACCAACTTTAATGAGGAGTTGTACACAAATGGGTGGTCCAAAAAATTCACTTTTGGTTTCATCAAATGCAGAATTTCTCTCCCCATATCTTTCTTATGAACGACATTATTGATAGGTGGGTTAGTTTCAACGATATTACCAAAAAACAGAGGTTAAAACGAAAATTTTTCATGAACATGTAAAATTGGTCCAATGTTGAAGAGCACTAGTATGGAAACGGGTGGTCCAAAATATATGCAGATGATCTCATTCAGTGCAGAATTTCGTACCCTAGAATTTTTAGTCCCACTATGTTTTCGATATTGGTAGTCGTTTACGAGATATAATCACAAATCCGATAAAATACCCCATTTTCGAGTACATTTTTGCCCCCCCCCCCCCACTTTTCCACAACTCCGTCGAGGGGGAAAACCTAGAATAGTCATACTGGGACACAAACGAAGCCATTAAAACAATAAAACCTTTTGTAGCAATTATTTCCGATTGGGATGCTAATTCTACTGGACTATAAACCGCGTGGCCAGACACAGGAGACTGAACTGAATCCGATATAGAAGCAGTAGGACACAGACACGCGCAGGAAGCGAACCAGACACAAATATCACGCTCATAGGGGAGAGCACGATCAGGCTTTACGAATGCCGCGTGGTTTCAGCATGGTGCTAAGGAACTAAAAGTAGGTTACTGAGCAAACAAAGTCGCCGTGCCATGACAAACTGTGAGAAAACTTGCAGCCACCAGAAGATGTATGGATGACGACGATCCACGTTCGCTTCCACATTTTATCGGCTAAAGGAATAACGTGGTCACTCACGTTTCTGGTGCAGGTCTCTCGTTTCACAAGATGCTCAGCCTGACCAACTTGAAGTCACACGGGTGGTAGAACAAACAGCAGGCCCGTTGCCCCGCAGATCTGCGCTGTTCGTGTTGCTTCACACACTACCTCCCAACGGAAAACGGCCTCGCCGGCACACGCCGCAAACGTGCCACGACCCCTCCACGACAATGATCGTGATCCAGGAGACGTGGCGCGAGCTGTCGATCGCGCAACAATTCAGTCGAGCCCTGCTCCACGAATCAACTTAAAATAACTTTTGATGGAACAAAAATCTTATCCCATCAACCACCTGAACGTATTAACGAAAACATATGAACGCCCAGGAAGTTTCTTTGGAAAAAAAATGGATATAGATTTATTTTCATCCTCTGTGTGAGCTTGACAGGTTTCATGAGACGACAGTAAAATAATTATTAACTCTATGAATGGTAAATAACTGTCATTGTACTGGTCGAAGTTATTGTTGCATGTTCTACTCTATGTATAGTCTGAATATTCCAGTCAGTTGTTGATAAATTGCTATGGGACCAAAGTGCTGAAGTCATCAGTCCCTAGGCTTACACACTACCTAATATAGTTTCAATTAACTTATGCTATGGACAACACACACACCAATGCCCGAGAGAGGACTCGAACCTCCTATGAGGAGAGCCGTGCGAACTGTGCAAGGCACCTGAGACTGCACAGCAACCACGCGCGGGATCCTACCAGTTATTTCATTCCTGATGTTCATATACTCTGCCTGACAAAAAAATAAATAAATAAATAAATAAAAATGTAAAGCACTCAGATGGGGAGGAGGGATTAAATAATACTTCACAGTTTGTAGGGGTATTTGATGTTATTTGAATGATGATAAAAATCGAGTCAAGTTTAGAAAGAAATTGGCGGTATAAGCCTACTAATCCGTATGACGTTGCAGCACCTCTGACCTGGACACATGAACTGATTTGGTTGTGGTAGGTGTCATAAAGCAGTTTTCTTGCTCCTGAGGTAAGGTGGAGTACATCTGTTGTAACTGGTCCTTGATATCATCGACACTGGCACTGGATCGAGCTGGCGTCCGAGCTAGTTCAACATATGTTTTGTTAGGAATCGATATATCGAGTGTCACTCCAAAAGAAATGCACACTATCTTTTTTTTAATCCATCTTTTATTCTACATGTTTGAAAGTTTTACAGTGTGTAGATACGTCCTTTAGGAACAATATTTTCATTTCCCCGATAATTTTCATCCCTCTCAACTACCTTTCGCCATCTTGGAACCAGCGCCTGTATACCTGCACGGTAAAATTCTGGACCAACCTGTTGGAGCCACTGTTTGCCAGCAAGCAGAAGGGAGTCATCATTTTCAAACCTTGTTCCACGAAGAGAGTCTTTCAGTTTCCCAAAGAGATGATGGTCACATGGAACCAGGGCAGGACTGTAAGGCTGGTGTTTCAGTGTTGTCCATCCGAGTTTTGTGATCGCTTCCATCGTTTTTTGCCTGACATGTGGCCGTGCATTGTCGTGCAACAGCAAAACATCCTGCTTTTGCCGATGTGGTCGAACACGACTAAGTCGAGCTTGAAGTTTCTTCAGTGTCGTCACGTATTCATCAGAATTTACGGTGGTTCCACGTTCACAAGCAAGAGTCCTTCTAAATCGAAAAACACCGTAGCCATAACTTTTCCAGCAGAAGGTGTTGTTTTGAACTTTTTTCTTGGGTGAATTTGCATGATGACACTACATTGATAGCCTCTTCGTCTCTGGTGAAAAATGATTGAGCCACGTTTCATCACCTGTCACAGTTCTTCCAAGAAATTCATCTCCACTGTTCCAAAAGTTCGCTGCGTACCTTTTTTCTTGTTTCTTTGTGAGCCACTGTCAACATTCTGGGAACCCACCTGGCACAAACCTTTTTTAACGCCAACACTTTCAGTGTTCTGCAAACACTTCCTTCCCCTATCCCAACGTAGCGTCCAATTCGTTCACTGTAATGCGTCTGTCAGCAGTCACCAATTCGTTATCTCTGCACATTGTCTGGAGTGTGTGCAGTACGAGGCCTGCCGCTGCGAGGACAATCCTCAATATTGCCGTGCCAGCTTTCATCACGTAACCTGCTTGCCCACCGACTAACTGTACTGCGATCGACAGCAGCATCTCCATACAACTTTTTCAACCTCTTGTGGATGTTTCCCACTGTCTCGTTTTCACAGCACAGGAATTCTATGACAACACGTTGCTTCTGACGAACGTCAAGTGTAGTGGCAATCTTGAAGACATGCTGTGACGGCGCCACTCGAGGGAACAGGTTGAACTAAGTTTTAAAACAAGCACGAAGGATGTATCTACACACTGTAAAACTTTCACACAGGATGCAAACTGTATTTTGGCAAAAATAGTGTGCATTTCTTTTGGAGTGACCCTCGTATGTAGCTTGCTGACCACTGGAGTGCCTCAGCATCAGTCACTTGACATAAGCAAATGCCACGTGCGTATGGGCATTGTCATGTTGAAAAATGGCCCCACAGTACTGCAGCATGAGAGGAAACACATGAGGACGCATGATCTCTATGACGTACCGATGTGATGTCAGAGGTTCTTCAGTCATTTACAAACGTGACCTGGTCGTACTCAATGGCTACCCACACCATGACGCCACAAGTAAAACGGCTACATCTCTCCAATACACTGAAAGAATGTAACCTCTTCCCAAATCGCCATCATACTTTCCGACGATGGTAATCCAGAGTGATGTAGTTTTGTTGTAATGTTAGTCATAGCCTTTACACAGGACTTCAATTCTCCAGTCCGGTTGCTGCTAGTCTGCGACCAGTGGGGGAGAGAGACACATAATGTTACAGGGAATCAGTTACTTGCTCTCGTGTGGCAGACGCAGATGTGAAGGGCTTACTGTGTTAAAGTTTTAAATATGGCTGTGTGTTCAGCGACCGTTTACAAAGTAGAATTAAAGCAACAACAGGCCTCGGTCGCAAAAATAAAGTGTTTTGATCTTGGTTTCGGCACTACTGTGAGTGCCTTCATCAGAAGTAAGACATTCAAACTGGCCTATAACGTAAGTGCAAAAAAATATGGGAAATTTTTTTATATAATTGTAAGTACTGACTAACAATACAAGGAAGAAACAGTACGTACATGTCACGTATCAAATAAATATCAAGCGATGAAGCTTTAGTCACAAAATGTTTTAAGTGGGAGGCATGCGGCTATGTGGGACACAACACCGCGATCCTGCCTTGTGGTGGTCAGATGTGTTTGACCAGAACTTTGAAGAGAAGTATGTTTCGCATGTAATCCAACATCGGGCCGCTGTCACATCCGAATGCCAATCAAATTCTTATGTCTCACGATTCGACCAGTCGGCTTAATGGAGACACACAATGAAGTCCTTGTCAAACACCGTCAGGTGCTGATAACCCTGTCTCATACAAGTTCACGGTATCTCTGTGTCCTTCACATTGATTGTTCACTATCTAACGCTACTCACGAACGTAGTATACTCTACCAGGCGTGGTAACAACACTACAAACGAACAGCGCTAATACTGTCTGGTGGTCGTTCAACATACCACAGTGAATCACAATTCTAATAATTTACGTACCAGCCAATGTTTGTGTATGTACACGAAATTACATTGACATCTGACAGTGCCTTCTAGGCGTTTAACTTTTTTGTAAGGCAGTGTATTTGCACTGTTAGCGATCTTTTCGGAGTAATATAATTTTATCCTCAGACATGCATTTCATGATCCAAATCACACAGCCTATTTCGAACAACAAAGGTAGAAGACACAATGCGTAAGCTGACTTCGGAACTAGACGGATCAAGAGCATACTAGCAACAAGTTGAAACCAATAGTGCTGTCTGAGACGTGACGCGGCACTGTTTTGTCGCAGCGCAAACTTTGGCTCTCGCAGTTAGGTAAACGTGGCCCAAGGGACGACACGGGCTGTCTCTAGCAGCTCTGTACAGGAATGCAGAGTTTACCTCGAGCTCAAAGCATGCAGTAGTAAAGAATACGAGCTTATTCACACAGCGACAGCCCAGCGAACAATGTCGACGAAGTGTGTAAAAGCATAAAGTTGTCAATAAAACTTTGTATCCCCAAGACAAAGTATTACGAGGGAACAACTATTTATATGACGTCTGTTTGCAAAGTTCTGGCACATAACCAAGAATTTGTTCAGAACTTTTGGTCTTACGAATTCAACCTTCCCGAGTCTCTAGGAATGTGCGCTGCATCCATCTTCAGAGATATATTGTAGTGGTTCCAACGAGAAATTTCATCACAGGCTTTAGGAAATTTAAATTCTGTTTCGATAAGAAGAGATATTATTCTCGGCCACAATTTCCCACACCAGCAATAATGTGTGTCTAGACCCCGCGTGAAGACTATTATTCAGAGTGTCACAGCTGTGATAGAATTTGATTTCTGTACAGGAACGTTGCTTCAGATGGCAGCGTCGTTAGCTTACTTACACCATCTGCACATAACAATCCCTCTTACTGTTCTAGCGATTGATTTCTCGTGAGCGTAAAGTGGGTGTTAGCTTACTTACACTATCTGCACATAAGAATCGCTCTTACTGTTCTAGCGATTGATTTTTCGTGAGCGTAAAGTGTTTTGCCCGTAAAGATAATCTCTCAGTTCAACAACAGGTAGTTCAGCAATACGTTTGCAGTCGTTATAAATAGTAGAATAAAGTTATTAATCCTTGTTATCCAGATCACAGTTTGATTCACGTGGCATACTCAAGCACCGCAACAGGCTTTTACTAATATAAATCACTACTCGTATGAACAGTTTCAAAATAAACTAGGAAATGCGTCGCTTGCGGCCTTCCGTTGCGTAGTCGTGCAGTCACTGACAGGTAATTATTATCTCCATAATAAAACAGCGCTCTGCTATGTGTTCCGACTCCTACGTGATTTCTGCAGTGACTTTTGCGCGACGACCCTGTCTAACCGTGCGAAAATGAACAATTGCTTCTCTGCCGGAGAAGTATCGATAGCGGGGTATGGCTACAAGCAGCTTACTATGTATTCATTTCAACATTCCCCTTTCAAACTTTAAGAAAGCGCTTAATTAGCTTCGAAAAATGTTCTTTATTGTACTTTTTCTATCTGGAGGGAAGTCAACGTGAATGATGTGTTTCAAACGAAAAAAAAAAATTGACAGAACATCCTCCATTCGTTGTTTTACGTTCCTGCCAATATCAGATTCACAAAAACTTCTGTTTTTCCCTATGCGCACTGAGTTAATTTTCTATAAGTTAGAAGTGTCTTCAGTGGGTCAGTGGTATAATATACCACAATGAAGCTGCTAGAGACACTATACTGGTTTGTTAATATAATTTGCATTTAAATGTGTTCGTGTGGTGACAAATTTATTTTCGAAGCAGGATTATTTATCCATTTTCGAGATGAACATAATGCCTATAAAGAAGAAAGCAGGTCTCTACGTTAGCTACCGTTGCAACAGTAAGCGTAGTTATTCTTTCTAAACTGTATTGGACTAGTTTAATAACATGGAGTTGCCTACAAGATGAAAAGGTGAATATGAAACAATAATTTTATGTGATTTATGTGTATTTTGGATTACGTTAACGCCGGCCGGAGTGGCCGTGCGGTTCTGGGCGCTACAGTCTGGAGCCGAGCGACCGCTACGGTCGCAGGTTCGAATCCTGCCTCGGGCATGGATGTGTGTGATGTCCTTAGGTTAGTTAGGTTTAATTAGTTCTAAGTTCTAGGCGACTGATGGCCTCAGCAGTTAAGTCGCATAGTGCTCAGAGCCATTTGAACCATTTTTTGATTACGTTAACCGACTGATTTGTTTATGTACCGGATTTGCATTAACAAGAACAGCAAAAATAATTGAACTGAATTGAATAAGATGTATTTTAAGGCACGTTTAAATGATGTCAGGTGTCTAGGCCACGATCTCTCTCTATCTTCACTTGATAGTCACAAGTTGTTTCACGGAAAACAACTGCGGGCCAGATGATGATAATCTTTCGAGAATTATACTGAATTGGCACTGCCTCTCTGCCCTCCATCCCCCATCACCGTCCTACGCCCCCAATAACTGAACAAAAAAGAAGCAGGAAGATTGCCGACGCCTGTGTTACTACTAAAGATAGAACAAAAACCTGGATACTACACCTAGGCGAAAAAAAAACGAAAAAGAAAGAAAGATCCGATAGATACGGGGAATGCATGATAAAAATTTGAAGCATAGTTATCTACTTACCAAATATCAAACCATTGTATTAAACGTCCTAATAGTGTGGAATGGTCAATAGCCCTTGAAAGGCACTTATTTCATACACCGGAATGAAATACAGGTTCAAAGGGTACTCAACACTGAGAGTAAGAAACAATGTGTGGTTTCAAACCAAAGACACTTCATGGGAGTATTCTTTGAAAGATGTGGCAACAAAGTTACTACTAAAGATAGAACAAAAACCTGGATACTACACCTAGGCGAAAAAAAAAACGAAAAAGAAAGAAAGATCCGATAGATACGGGGAATGCATGATAAAAATTTGAAGCATAGTTATCTACTTACCAAATATCAAACCATTGTATTAAACGTCCTAATAGTGTGGAATGGTCAATAGCCCTTGAAAGGCACTTATTTCATACACCGGAATGAAATACAGGTTCAAAGGGTACTCAACACTGAGAGTAAGAAACAATGTGTGGTTTCAAACCAAAGACACTTCATGGGAGTATTCTTTGAAAGATGTGGCAACAAAGTCTCCCATGAAATTAATTAAACTTTGACACATATTGGAAAGCAAAAACAAAAAAGGAGATCGCCAGAGGCTGATAATGGGTATAATCCAGTCACTCCGTATGTTTTAGTATGAAACGGCCATTAATTGGTCCAGAATATTCGCACCCTAAGTTCGCTACAAAATCCTTTAAAAAATAGTGAAATACTATTTGAAGTACAGGCGTACCACGTAACTGTAAAATATCAAGCACGAGCCAGCAAAAGGCGGATGTTGTGCGGAATACTTACTAAATACTTAGAACATCCTACAAATTATTAATGCCGAAGAGTGGATGATTAAAGTTACTGACCTTCAAACTAGTATCAAATGTATTGCTGTATAGATAGATAGGACCTTTCCAAGCACACTTAAAGAAGAATGTTCGACCCAACCAGCAAACAATAAGTCAGATAGAAAGAGAATTTCAATTACTCCACCAACATTCGGAGAACATCCTTGACACTTTCAGGAAGAAGTTTATGAAATTTATGCTCAGCTGAAAAAAATTAAAAATATTGTGATCAACGTTTCATCTGCTCTCAGCTTACCACCCATATTCAGTGGTTCAGACCATTCTTCGCGAGGAGCCAGAGAGGCAATTCATTCCTAATAGTGTCCACGACGCGTTAAAAGATTTGCGTTTTACTTTACGTTTACCATCGGATGAGGGTGATTTGTTGTAGCGATTGTATTTCTGCAACTAGTCACAAAATTTTTGCTGTAGTAAGTACCTAATCATGTTCATTGAGGCAGTAGTTTTCTTTATATTGATATAATCAAATTCTGAAGTGTGTGTGTGCTTAGGCAGATTTTCGTGTTTAATTTCGCCGTGCAACAGAACGTTTTAGTCTCACAACATTTTTTGCTTTATAAATTTCGACTGGTTACTGAACCGTCGACAAGCGACGTATCCTGCTAGTAACTGTGGCTCTGCGCAGAGATAAAGTCAGATTAAAAATAATGGATATAGAGCTCGTGCGCTTGAGAATTTATAGGTTTCTACGTTGCCTCAACTAGCATATTAGATGAGCCACTGGGGAAAAAATGGCATCCTCCGAGTTGAGTACTCACGCATCGACCTGGGTGAAAGATTGTAATGCCGAAAGGGTGGAGCAACTCGCACTTTACTTTCAGATGCAACGACCACTCGGGCGGGCGTGGCGTTGCCTCTGTGAATGCCAACGCGCTATATCCTACCATTCGTCATCAGCACCTTATCGATTTCCTGAGGCTACAGTTATTCATCCGTTTGTTATTAAGAAAGACTGTGAGCGAAAGAATTGCTTCAAAGTGAAAATATGAAAATGTCAGTGTTTGTTTCTACACCGTCCTTACCGTCTGGTGATCTGTTTGGTTCGGTCCAGTCTGTGGAAAACAGTTGGAACAACTACTTGGTGAATAAAGTTGTCTAAATCCCTTAACGAAAGTCTCTTATTTAGGACGCCGATTCGGCTACTCCCAAGTCGGCCGCTGTGGACGATTGGTTCTAGGCGCTTCAGTCCAGAATCACGCTACTGCTGCGGTCGCAGGTTCGAATCCTGCCTCTGGCATGGATGTGTGTGATGTCCTTAGGTTAGTTAGGTTGAAGTGCTTCTAAGTCTAGGGGAGAGATGACCTAAGATGTTAAGTCCCACAGTGCTTAGAGCCATTTGAACCATTTTCTTCCGCTACTCCCATCGCTAGACATTCAAAACGGCAGAACTTCACAATGATGGCGGATTCATGAAGGAGACTTATTACCCCTTTTGTTTAATTTCTGAACGTATTGTTGGACATACCAAACAACACAAACTGCCGAAAAAAGTAAAGAAAACAAACAATCAAAAATGGTTCAAATGGCTCTGAGCACTATGGGACTCAACTGCTGAGGTTATTAGTCCCCTATAACTTAGAACTAGTTAAACCTAACTAACCTAATACATCACAAACATCCATGCCCGAGGCAGGATTCGAACCTGCGACCGTAGCGGTCTTGCGGTTTCAGAGTGCAGCGCCTTTAACCGCACGGCCACTTCGGCCGGCAACAAACAATAAATTTCTGTTTGGAACGACGATGTAAGACAATTTTTTATTGGAAAATATTTCGTCCTGTATGAGAAGAATAGTGAGATTGGGGGGGGGGGGGGGTTGGGTTGTTTGGGGAAGGAGACCAGACAGCGAGGTCATCGGTCTCATCGGATTAGAGAAGGATGGGGAAGGAAGTCGGCCGTGCCCTTTCAGAGGAACCATCCCGGCATTTGCCTGGAGTGATTTAGGGAAATCACGGAAAGCCTAAATCAGGATGGCCGGACGCGGGATTGAACCGTCGTCCTACCGAATGCGAGTCCAGTGTCTAACCACTGCGCCACCTCGCTTGGTTAATAGTGAGATAACAATATACAAAGTGACAAGGGAATGAAATGTTACATTATTTTCAAATAGAGAAAACATTCTGCAAGAACAAAATAAAAAAAATATTGGAAAGAGATTTGAAATCGAGATAAGGTTCTGGCAAGATTATTTTATTGAGTCTAAAGTCATACCGTTCCACTTCGCGATGACTGGGAATTCATCACCGAACGGGTTAGATTTTGTTACTAATGTCTCATTGTAAATTCAAACCGTAGAAACAAAGAAGGAAATGTTGAGTAAGGAAGGCAAGAGAACGTGGAGCAAAGTTCTGTCTGGAGCTCTTCTTCAATTCTACGTTTAGTGCCGGACAATAAAAATATACTAGAAAGGACTGGTTAGGCCTATAAGAGAAATTATTTCTACCTTGATTTGATGCTTGTCACAATGGTACGAGGTAGACGGTAGCGTTCAGTGCCCTGCCAAGTGTATCCACAGGTTTCACCAGAACCTCTCTTTTGATGGATGGAAAATGTTTCGTGATTTCTATAATACTGATGTTGAGAGCTGTTAGTAAATTACGAGTTTCCGTTAGGTTCTTTCAATTCATTTTTCCCTCTCATGTAGCTCCGTGTGAACGAAATTCCTATTTTCCATCGTATTGTTACATCAGTTTGCCATCAGACATCCAGCCGTCTGCAAGCGCTATGAAACTATATGGGAATGTAAAACCCCCTATCTAAGGACATCTCCAAGTGATGCACTGAATTCTGCACCAAAGGCACAAGTTACCGTAAGAAGCACATTACTGATTTTCGCTGCAGTTTTCACGAATAAAATGAGTGAGTTATTCATTTTTAAGGATCGTTCGGATGTTGTAGCTTTCCTTACTATCTGTGCTTTCTGAGAAAAATTGGGGACAAATTCCGCCTTGTGCAAGACAGTTTGATTTAGCCTTTTACCAAAACATACAGGTTTATTCTATATGATGGACCCATTTTCAAAACATCGTATTTATTCAATTAAAAATCCAAAATGGACAAGCTTTATACCAATGAAAATAGAAAGTTTCAAAGCTTTTTTTTCATAATGCTGGATATCAATTTAATAAATTCAAAGTTTTTTAAAAATTTTCAATTAACTAGTTTGTACAGAAACCAGACGGCAGTTATGAGTCGAGGGGCATGAAAGGGAAGCAGTGGCTGGGAAGAGAGTGAGACAGGGTTGTAGCCTCTCCCTGACGTTATTCAATCCGTATATTGAGCATGCAGTAAAGGAAACAAAAGAAAAATTCGGTGTAGGTATTACAATCCATGGAGAAGAAATAAAAACTTTGAGATTCGCCGATGACATTGTAATTCTGTCAGAGACAGCAAAGGACTTGGAAGAGCAGTTGAACGGAATGGACAGTGTCTTGAATGGAGGATATAAGATGAACATCAACAAAAGGAAACGAGGATAATGGAATGTAGTCGAATTAAGTCGGGTGATGCTGAGGGAATTAGATTAGGAAATGAGACACTTAAAGTAGTAAAGGAGTTTTGCTATTTGTGGAGGAAAATAACTGATGATGGTCGAAGTAGAGAGGTCATAAAACGTAGACTGGCAATGGCAAGCAAAGTGTTTCTGAAGAAGAGAAATTTGTTATCATCGAGTATAGATTTAAGTGTCAGGAAGTCGTTTCTGAACGTATTTGTATGGAGTGCAGCAATGTATGGAAGTGAAACATGGACGATAAATAGTTTGGAAAAGAAGAGAATAGATGTTTTCTAAATGTGGTGCTACAGAAGAATGCTGGAGATTAGTTGGATAAATCACATAACTAATGACGAGGTATTGAATAGAATTGGGGAGAAGAGGAGTTTGTGGCACAACTTGACAAGAAGAAGGGACCGGTTGGTAGGACATGTTCTGAGGCATCAAGGGATCACAAATTTAGCATTAGAGGGCAGCCTGGAGGGTAAAAACTGTAGAGGGAGACCAAGAGATGAATACACTAAGAAGATTGAGAAGGATGTAGGTTGCAGTAAGTACTGGGAGATGAAGAAGCTTGCACAGGTTAGAGTAGCCAGGAGAGCTGAATCAAACCAGTCTCAGGACTAAAGACCACAACAACAAGTTTCGAATAATTATTTAATAATTATAAACTTGATAAATGTTCTCATGTTGAACGTGGCCACCGTTGGCTGCATGGCAAATATCGACGCAATAGCCAAACTCGTCACACACACTCGAAAGCGTATCTATTATTACTGAGTGCACGGCAGCAGTTATCCGGTTTTGCAGATCGGTCAGAGTGGTTGGTAGAGGCGGGACGAAAACAGTTTCTTTCACGTAACCCCATAAGAAATGGTCGCAGGTTGTGAGATCAGGAGATCTCGGTGGCCAGAAGCGCAGAGCCAGGTCCTCAAGTCTCCTGCAACCGATCCAGCGTTGAGGAACAGCATAGTTCAGAAAGCCTCGTAAATCACGGTGCCAATGTGGCTGCGCTGCATCCTGTTGGTCAACGAAGTCTTGGGAATCTCCCGTAACTTGAGGGAACAGCAATTGTTCCAACATATCCAGGTACGTGACTCCCGTTACCATTCTTTCGCCATAGAAAAATGATCCGTAAACCTTCGTACGGGATACGGCACGGAACACTTTGATCATCGGTGAGTCCATTTCGTGTTGCAATGGTGAATGTAGATTTTCCAAACCCCATACGCGAACACTGTGTCTCTTAACTTTTCTAATAAAGTGGAAGACCGCGTCGTCGCTAAAAATTACATGCTGTATAAATGCGTCATCCTCCATTTTTGCTAGCTCATAACCACAAAATGCGAGACGCTTCTCTTTGTCTTTGAGGTTAAGAGCTGGCACAAGTTGTAATCGGTACGGCTTGTGCAGCAAACACCGTCTCATAACTTTCCGTACAGTTTGCTGGAGCATTCCAAATACTTACTGAGTGTTAAACATCTTGTGGAGGTAAAATTTTAGGTTAGATTGTTGGCGAGAAACAATGTGCTCCACGAACTATTAGAACAATTCGAACGATGGCGAGAAAATTAAAAATAATGTTGTATATGCAGTTTGCAGTGACTCGTAAGAGACTGACGAAAACTCAACTTCGAACTTTTTGTAGATTTTCAAACAATATTAACGGTATTTGCATTGTTAACAGGTATTATTACGCGTATCTATTATGGATATCTTAGAAACATGACTGTATATTGAATGTAAATAAGTTATACAAAACTGCAACCAGTCACTTTATTGAATAATTTTGTTTTATTCCATGAACTGGTTTTCGAATCTTTTCAGGTTCATCTTCAGATGGTTTCAGGAAGTTAGATCATTATTGCTAGCGTAATGCTGGTTGTTGGCTCTGACAAAAAGATGGGACAAACTTTAATGTATCGCTGTGACTATGGCGTATCTGTCGATATGGATGTAATTTAAGTTTTTTACTTACTGCGACAGTATAGGCGGCGTTTTTCGGTTAGTGTCCATATCTCTGCCTCCATTTTGATGTCCAGTTGTTATATCACTAGACACACTTCCACACAAACTATATTAATTTACACTCTGACAGCGAGGGCGAGCTGTGCTGTGCGAGATGCTCTGCGAGCATCCAGCATGCGCTTTACAGCGGTTGCTTGTAACAAAGATCTTGACAGGAAGATATGGCACTGATCAACTTTGCACAGAGATGTAATTTATTCTTCTTTACATGTATTAAAGTTGTCAAAAGGGCAAATATTTTAATCAGACTGGTAATAACATGAGAGCACAAAATAAAATAAATAAATAAATTACCTCAAGAACTATCTTTAGGTGATTTGGTACCTTATTTCTATTTGTATATTACATATAATAAAGGCAGTTTATATCATTTTTAATCATGATTGGCATAAACATGAATACCTAGGAATCAATGATACATAGTTATTGTATCTGCAGTGGGTTACACTTGTCTATTTGACTAGGACCTTTATATTTATATTAATAAAAAACCTTCAGTTGAACTGTTGACTTATTTCGGTTGTTATGTTAACATGATCTGAGGTAGCAAGAGTACATGCTGTTTATTTTAGCTAAAGGTATATGTATAAAAGTTATAGTGATTGTAATGAACTAAAGCTGTTTGTATGGCTGTAGAGTTTATATTTAAAAAAACTATGAACAAAAGTTCTTTAACTGTTGACTTATTTTTATTTTTACATTAAAGTGATCTGGAATATTGGTAAAGGCAGCTTCTGTTCGTTCCAGTTAGAAGTAATATCTATATCAGTACTGATTTATGTTAGCAGTAGAGGGCTTTAACATTTACAAATACGGGGGTTTTATTCTGTGGCAGGATATTACATTGACACCTTTGTAGTGAGGATGTAAGGAGAGGCAGGCTGGAGGTTAATTGGGGGGAGGGGATGGGGAGGTGGTGTAGGGTTCATTGAGTGGTTACTTGTTGTGAACTAGTACATCTTCAAACTTCTGAAAGAAAAATTTATTTCTCAGTTCAATTTGATCATTGAGTAGGTAGTCAGGTGCAGTATTTGTGTAGATAAATATTTCAGTTTCTTCAAGAAAGTCAAGTATTGTGCCTTTGTTGGCAAAATGGAGTATTTAGAGATTCTGTTCTAAGCTGCTTGCAAAATGATTGTGTTGGGCAAGATGTGAGGCAAAGCTGGATTTATTCAGGTTGTTAAGACAGAGTGCATCTACACTCCTGGAAATGGAAAAAAAGAACACATTGACACCGGTGTGTCAGACCCACCATACTTGCTCCGGACACTGCGAGAGGGCTGTACAAGCAATGATCACACGCACGGCACAGTGGACACACCAGGAACCACGGTGTTGGCCGTCGAATGGCGCTAGCTGCGCAGCATTTGTGCACCGCCGCCGTCAGTGTCAGCCAGTTTGCCGTGGCATACGGAGCTCCATCGCAGTCTTTAACACTGGTAGCATGCCGCAACAGCGTGGACGTGAACCGTATGTGCAGTTGACGGACTTTGAGCGAGGGCGTATAGTGGGCATGCGGGAGGCCGGGTGGACGTACCGCCGAATTGCTCAACACGTGGGGCGGGAGGTCTCCACAGTACATCGATGTTGTCACCAGTGGTCGGCGGAAGGTGCACGTGCCCGTCGACCTGGGACCGGACCGCAGCGACGCATGGATGCACGCCAAGACCGTAGAATCCTACGCAGTGCCGTAGGGGACCGCACCGCCACTTCTCAGCAAATTAGGGACACTGTTGCTCCTGGGGTATCGGCGAGGACCATTCGCAACCGTCTCCATGAAGCTGGGCTACGGTCCCGCACACCGTTAGGCCGTCTTCCGCTCACGCCCCAACATCGTGCAGCCCGCCTCCAGTGGTGTCGCGACAGGCGTGAATGGAGGGACGAATGGAGACGTGTCGTCTTCAGCGATGAGAGTCGCTTCTGCCTTGGTGCCAATGATGGTCGTATGCGTGTTTGGCGCCGTGCAGGTGAGTGCCACAATCAGGACTGCATACGACCAAGGCACACAGGGCCAACACCCGGCATCATGGTGTGGGGAGCGATCTCCTACACTGGCCGTACACCACTGGTGATCGTCGAGGGGACACTGAATAGTGCACGGTACATCCAAACCGTCATCGAACCCATCGTTCTACCATTCCTAGACCGGCAAGGGAACTTGCTGTTCCAACAGGACAATGCACGTCCGCATGTATCCCGTGCCACCCAACGTGCTCTAGAAGGTGTAAGTCAACTACCCTGGCCAGCAAGATCTCCGGTTCTGTCCCCCATTGAGCATGTTTGGGACTCGATGAAGCGTCGTCTCGCGCGGTCTGCCCGTCCAGCACGAACGCTGGTCCAACTGAGGCGCCAGGTGGAAATGGCATGGCAAGCCGTTCCACAGGACTACATCCAGCATCTCTACGATCGTCTCCATGGGAGAATAGCAGCCTGCATTGCTGCGAAAGGTGGATATACACTGTACTAGTGCCGACATTGTGCATGCTCTGTTGCCTGTGTCTATGTGCCTGTGGTTCTGTCAGTGTGATCATGTGATGTATCTGACCCCAGGAATGTGTCAATAAAGTTTCCCCTTCCTGGTAAAATGAATTCACGGTGTTCTTATTTCAATTTCCAGGAGTGTATGTGTTGTTTAAGTCTTGTTGTGAAGCTTCTGCCAGTTTGTAGAGTGTAGAGGCTTGGACATGAGTTGTAAATGATCTTGTACACACCTGACTTTTGATACTGTTGTATACTGGTTTTGATGCTATGTATGATTTTATTTTGTATTTTGTTGATGGTGAAGAAATTTATTTTTATGTTGTGTCTCTTGAAGAGGTTGGCAATTTGGTGAGAAATCTTCCCTAGGAAGATCTTGTCTTCTTGTTTGTGGGTGCTGGTTCAGCAGTTTGTTGATTTAATTTTACTTTATGGATTAGTTGGTCAATTATTGCTGGAGGCAATTGATTTAATAATTTCTGTTTCTTTTTGTCTTTCACTAGTGTCCATTGCGATTTTAAGCATGCATCTGATCTGAAGAATGTTTTTTGTGTTGGTCTGGGTGGCAAGAGGATTTGTATACTGTAACATTGGTAGTTGTTGGCTTTCTGAAAATTTGAAATTTATGCTTTTGATTTTTATTTGAGATTGTTAGATCAAGATAGTTAATGCCTTCTGGTGTTTCATGTTGTACTGTGCATAGAATTTTATTGTGTATTTTATTAAGTTCTTTGGCTAGATTATCTATTTCTTCTGTAGTTCCATTGAACATAATGAGAGTGTCATTACATTGCGTTTCTAATAAAGCAGATTATCTTTTGGTTGAATTTGGGATCTAAAAATGTTGTTTTCAAGGTTGTCGATATATATGTCAACTAGCAAGTCATCAAGACTACTACCCATTGCCAGTCCACCTTCCTGAAAGTAAAACTTTTTGTTGAACAGGAAGTAGTTGTGTTACAAGATAAGCTCCAGGATCTCCATGAGTTCATAGATTTCAGCTCTACCCATTGTCCCACGTTTGAGTAAGTTATTTCTTACTAAACTAATTGTTTCCTTCACAGGTATGTTTGTATATAGGTTGACTCCCTCAAGAGATACAAATTTAGCTGTGACTGGGATGGGGATATCTTTTATACCATTGATGAGCTCATAACTGTTTTTGATGGAGAAAGTTATTTTCAAATACATATGCCTTGCGGATAATATCATTAAGTTTCTTGGTGATTTTGTAGCGTGGACCACTGATGGAGTTTACAATGGGACATATAGGACATTCTGGTTTGCGCATCTTAGGCTGTGAACTCAGTTTTGGTGTTGATGGGTTCATCACTATACAGTGTTTTGTTCTAATGGTGTCAATGATAAGTTCCAGTTTTTAAGCAACTTTTTAATTTTATCATGGAATTTGGGAATAGGGTCATATGCTGTATCCTTTATGTTATTCTTCCTGAAGAATTCACAAGTTTTGCTAATATAGTCTGATTCATATATGACAACAGCTGTGTTGCCTTTGTCTGCTCTAACAATGAAGGCATTTTCAGTTGAAAGTTTCTTGTTTATGTCACATAATGTCCTATGTTCAGTATTCATCTTATTCTACATTTTGTTCTAGTGAATGCTTCTCATAGTGTTGTGGTTTGCCTTATGAGCTGTAGCATTTTGTTCACTGTGTGTATTTTAGCTGCCGAGCATGCAATTTTTGAGCTAACTGTTAGGTCTTTTATGTTGATTTTATTTAGTGAACAGGCAATGTTGTGCTTAAGGCCTTTGTTTAACAGCTTCAATTCATTACTACTGATGCATATTTATGTAGAATTGATCACTTTATCAAAAAACTTATGTCCTGTTTGTGAAGAGATACTTTGGAGCTTTACTGCATTCTTTGGAATTTATCTTTCTTCTCGTACCTATGTGAGATGATAATACGTTCTTTGTTGATACGTACATTGATACAGTCTAGAAAGACCATAAATACATAAGCAATTACAATTAGAGCATTTCCCTTTTTCTCATCACTATGTGAGATGATATACATTATTTGTTGACACATGAGCAACAAGTTTATGGCTAAGCTCTAAGTGCACATTGTACAGCTTTGAATTGAGAAGATCTTTCTTTTGATAAAGAGACCCTATTTTGAATTTTTAACCAAATCATTTCACATCGTGCTTTTGCTAAATTTACATCCATATCGACAGATAAGCTATACTCATGGCAATACATTAAAGTGTGTTCCATCTTCATGTCATAGAGCCAGCACCGAGCATAATGCTAGCAATAATGATGTAACTTCCTGAAACCATCTGAAGATGAACCTGAAAAGGTTCGAAAACCGGTTCATGGAATAAAACATTATTATTCAAAAAAGTGACTGGTTGCAGTTTTGTATAACTTATTTACCTCAGATATTTTTATTCCATCTATGAGAGTACAGTATTTAATGGGAGTTTAACCGACTTTAGATTGGCCTGTTATTTGTTGTTCTGAGGATAAACAACTTACGAGTGAGTCTTTGATTAAATACTTTCAAAAGTAGATGAATTGTTGTCGTTCTTGAGGCAGGTATCGTACACCAATTTGATGAAGGACGCTTGTATTTCAACTCTGCCTTACTTTTACGACAAGTGCCTTCATTGAATTAGCAAAACAGAGACACAGCTAACATTGTCACTAACGGCTTTGAGGCTTCAGTATCTATTATGGTGTACTACCTTTTGATTATTCAATACTAGTTCTCACATTTTCAAGTCACATGTGACCCGACGATCTTTTAACACACTTATGGAGTATTATCACAACGAATGTATCGAACAAGTAGTACAGTAAGTGTATGACATAAATATGACGATTAACCGCAAGAAGCTGTAGTACTGTCTCAAAATACTGTCGGCTGGCAATTTACACAGATGTCTACATTATTAATCCAGGTACTTGTGAGGTCGAAAAACTGCCAGCCTCAATCCAAAATTAGTTGCAGAAATCTTAAAGAGTTAAGAAATAAGCCTTACAAAGAAACAGTAGAAGAGTACATCTTTGCCCATAATAGGACGACAGGGTAGTTGAACAAATTTTTATTCTTTCTTGGACAATTCAGATCCCAATAAAGTTTCTTCAGTATAGTGTGTGAATATGTAGTTCTTTCCTTTTTGTGAGCATATTGGGGTGATCACATACTGCACTTGCACTAAATGATTAACTGTGATGATGTGGTGGGATTAAAGTGCGGCACATGACATAGAATTCGGCGAAAGACTTACATCAAATTTTTGTTTGAAAGACCTTGAAGAAAATCCGCCAGGTACTTATTGAGATCAAACAGAGGTTGACGCTGCATATATAAGAACTGTGCGTAGTATAACAACCTCAGAATTTAATAGACCATGAGACTGAATTAGTGGTAATTGGTCAGAATTCGGAAGAAGCTTTGGTTTCTGACTCGTTGTCAACGAAACATCGTCTGGATGTAGGCTGTGTGTCTCACAACTAAATTGGTCGAACTGTGAATTTTCAAGTCATGTTCGCAACACAACAAACCATTAGAAACAGCTTGAGAATCGTATGCAATGTTTACCGCTGAACTATTTTTCTCCATTGCATTATTTCGATATTAATTTATGAATGTATCCGTTAACTGCCTGGTCATTACGAAGCCCTTATTCTTAAGTAAATACCCTACTTCTGGAAGAGAAGCAGATAACCCTATAATTTAAACTGACAATTCAACGGTAATGAACCAACCACGCAGCCCGGAGGCTTTCGCCAGGCCTCTGGCGTGGCTTTGTCCAGTGCATAACGTAAATGAAAGGAACTAGCCACAAAGGCCAGATGGAACAGAGAGACCACGGTATCGTCTTACGGAAGTTAAACTAGAATAACCTCTTACGGTAAAAGACTCCGGTATAGCCACACAGGGGCATCATTTGATTTTGCAGAAACTTTTTTGCTAGCCCCTATCATGCCAGAATGCCCAAAAAACCTAAACCAGTTTTTTTTTTTTTAGTTATGAGCTTTTCCAGTAAAGACAAATTGTGTTGCATACAGAATTAACAACCTATTCTTGAAGCGACAAGGGAAGAAGAAGTTTCAATGTTGTTACGAATGTTCTCATTTGAACAGGTTTGACGACAAGAGTAAAGCCTCTCAACGAGTAAGGACTACAAAGGTTTGCGCAGAAAATAAGATTTCTGTCCGTAGCGGGTAAATGAACCGCAATATCACTCACATCCACGGAAACAATATGCACTTTTAAAAGTCTTACGATACGGTCACTAAGTCTTACGATATGTTTATTCAACGAAACTTATCCACAGATAAGAAAGTACGAAGTGACCGAGATTGTAACCTCCATATGAGGCGCAGTTCAGTGCAGCTGAGATGTCATCAATGTCCGAATCGGTGTCACGCAACATTACTGCTCTCCTGAACGGACACATATTGAAAGAAAAGGTCAGTATTGGGGAACGCACTCCGTGAGTAAAGACGTGGCGCCTTCTGCGGTTGGTGTCAAGGAAGCAGCCTCATCGTGTGACGTTTATGGCGGGTGTGGAGATGCTTCTTGCTGGTCCTCCGTCCCGGATGGACGTGGGTTCGACGGCAGGTCCTCATCTTCCTCATTGTGGTCCAGAGTACAGGTGGATAGCGCTGACTTGTCCACTTCAGTTGCTGTAGGGTGTTTTGAAAAGCCAGATCATGGGGAGCAGTGGAATTCTCTGTCGCCTTTTCCCTTAATATTATTAGCTAGCACATTAGACATTGTAGCATTTTTGTCTCATGCAGCCATCGTAACACTACTGCTATTCAAAACATCGTAACAGTAGCAGCAGGCAGCTGACGTTCAAGAAAAGTATTGGCTGGTGTATGCGACTAAGGAACGCGGCCAAATGACGGCATGCACACGGCACTACAATCTCGTAAGCTGCTTCATTTGCTTGACTTGGCATTTACAAGACAACCCTACGCTCTCTTTAGCTGCTGGGATACGACATGCACGTCAAAACTTAAAACTTCTTAATTATTGATAAAATGATTGGAAGACAGCCATCTAAATTAGATTTAAATAAACTAACCAGTCTTGATCTGAAATCACACCGTTAAGTGTCTCTGAAAATATAACATAATGTTTCTTAAAAGAAGATACTATTTTACACCCGTAAGTAGTATACAGAATAGATAATAAAAGTTTAGGGAAAAAATTGCGTATTGGATCTCCCCCGCATTTAATTTAGAATCGGGATATATACGTATTATGAACCGAAATAATCAGCAAAAATCTTTACATGCGTAACACAACATTCCTCCAATTACATTGCACATTTATTAATTTATAAGGAAAACTGTCGGAAATACGGAACAAATGTTGCCAATGACGTATAGTTCCGAAATTTAGAAATCGTCGAACTAACGAGAAAGCTGGGTTCCCATAGCGTCATTATGACGTCACACGCAGCAGGAAAATAAGAACGTAAGAAGACCATTCAATTCAGACTCGCCTTAGTCTTCTTCTCACTTTTGCTGTAGACTGTTGAGTTTATCACGAAAGAGAGAAGCTGTGAGAAGTGCCACTATACAACGACTAAGGCACCTACAAAGATTATATTTACGGCAGCAATGGAAGTTGTGGCAAAATCGGCACGGGGAATGATGTTAACATCGAAATGGTACTCGGATTGCACACAGTAGAGTGACAGTACATCACAGTATATCACAATCTTCGAGCGGCAGTTAAGTTCGGTTTAAGAGCCGCCTTATTTCAAATGTCTAATTTTGGAAACAAATCTGCTGTCAATTTGAAATGACTCAAGAGAAGAGTTTACTGGAATATTTTTTAGAGATAATGAAATGGTTGACTGGAAGTACATAATAGCAAAACTACGAATCTATATTTGGCAAAGTAAAAATGGTATAGAGGGGATAGGTATTATGCTATGTGAATAAGGTACTCTCTGTACTTCCCATTTCATGGAATATTTATGCGAATCACTAGTGATAGAATCAGCAAACCAACGGACTCCAAGGGATAATTTTACAGTATGATTGTTTCACTTTGTATAGGTACGAAGAAACCAAGGACCTCACCATAAATCAGAAAACACTTACAAGGAAACAAATACTGAAGCAAATACAACACGTACAAATGCAATACAGAAATCGAGGGCTGCTGTGAGAAGGTACGTCTGTGACACAAATGCAAGTGGAAATTACCGAAACGATTTTGTGTGTGTGTGTGTGTGTGTGTGTGTGTGTGTGTGTGTGTGTGTGTGTATGTGTGTGGGCAGCGACGGATTTACATATCGGCCCGCTAGGCACGGGTCTAAGGGAGGCCCCTTAAGGGAGACGACTTTTTTTTATTTGTACTCATTTTAACCTTTTACGTTTTGAAATAACTGCGCTTACAAACGACAAAAAATTTTAATATTGTTAAACAACTAGTTTGATTAATTAAGCCTTAGGAACGAAATTCGACAAGACAAGCTTCGAAATATACGTATTTTACTTGGTGACTGAATGGAAATTTAACATTGGGTTTCCGTCCGGTATCATCTTCATGATTGTTCAAAATATTTTGAAGTAAGCTGTCAGGACGGCAGTCTACAATACGATGTTTGAAACGTTATTATTCCGAGAATGTTGTCGGCTTCTACTTAACCCTACCATATTTTCCCCGTGAAAATACCCGGACCCCTGAAAAGCTGCGAAATCTGCAGTTTCTTAAATACAGTAACATGTGTGGGACTCATTATGTAAAACACGATTGTACTTAAATTTCCTGTAGAAATTACGGGGAAGTATCAAGTCAACCCTCCATTAGTGTAATTAATGTGAAAGCTCTGTGGTCTTCAATATAAGAGCTTTGATTTAATACACCCATTTAACAAACCATGTTGATACTGGGAATGTTTTACATTTTTATACACATGTTTGTACGAAAATAACATAAGCAGAATATCTTCAAAAAAGTATAAAATTTTTATTTATTTATTTACTTAGTTCTTTTTTGGTGAAATAAGAAGAAGAAACGAACTTTCGTTTGTCTAATTATTGTGCTGCAGCCTGCACGATATCAAAGTTGCCACTGAGTGCAATCAAATAGTACGTGGCATTGCAAATTTTATATTAAATTTTTTAGCTAACCTTTTTTCCCACGAGGAAAGGTTATTTTTATTTTATGTTGGGAAGAAACCTGCATTTGCGTGTAGATATAACTCAGTGTTCACACACAGAACAACAAACCGCATCAACTGCCAACAAGAACTTTGTAGTCTGTCTTCTCTGCCCACAGAAACCTCTAAAACGTTACAAGAATAAGTGGGATAAAAGGCAATCCAGCACACTTCACTGCAAAAAAATTGCAAAAATTATTTGCTTTTTATATTAGAAAGACAGTGTAAAGAATATTCAGAACACATTTGCGTCCCAGCTAAAATTCCGGTGATGCGGGAAACAGAATCCACAAAATGGACTCTCCAATTTTGTTTAAGAGACGAATTCCAGCCGGCAGGTGTGCTTCTATTGTTTATAGCAATTTTTCTGGCGGTGCGCGTGCGTGCGTGTGCTACACTGTTTCCTAGTAACAGAATTTTCTAACCTGTCACAAATATGGCATAAATTAACCAAAAGTGTTACCCTCTGGGAGGATTTTTTAATTTGACCGCGTGGTATCTAACAGCAAGAGGGTATCGAACATGAATTTTTTAAGGGTAGCAGTTGGTAAATTACAGAAAGACTAAAATTTTGCAAGAAGTTACAGTAATAGAGTTCTTGTAAAAGAAATAATAAAACGGTGGCCAGCGTCATCAGGCATAATAATGTGAAAACATTATTTTGAATGAATCTATATTTACTCTTGCAAAAAGAGCTTTCATTAATTCTTTCTCATTAAAGTGCAATGAACACCTGCAATAACCAGACGAACTACACAGTGAACAGCAGTAGTTACAAGCAGCATATGTAAGCAATCCCCGTTGACCGTAATCTTCACTTTTACCTTTCACTACTTTAGTACAGGAATTGTTCCCAAAGGCTTACACAAGATTAAGTGGTACCTGATAAGGACTAAAGTCTGACTAACACACATATACACATCACAAATGCAAGAAGATAACACCGTACACATACCTTTTATATATACTCTTTTAAACGATCACGTCAGGTTTCTTTAGCCATAAAACAAATATTCAGTTAGGTTTTTT
This sequence comes from Schistocerca piceifrons, assembly GCF_021461385.2. Taxonomy (NCBI): domain Eukaryota; kingdom Metazoa; phylum Arthropoda; class Insecta; order Orthoptera; family Acrididae; genus Schistocerca; species Schistocerca piceifrons. Next base: position 254,614,552 of record NC_060141.1, on the reverse strand, counting down.
CCTTATATAACAGATTGGAAAGGGGGGAGAGGCGGGGTAGAAGCAGCTATCCCTTCTTTATATATGCAAACTCTATACACCTTTCAGAAAAGTTTCTAATTATGATGAAAGCTGAATTATTCCCCCACTTAAGCTCATTTATCTTGCAGAGTTTTAATGCCATTTGCACTGACGATACTTTCTGCAAACTTCAGAAATGACGTCAAGTAAAAGTTCAACTTCAAATAGCATCAACACCACTTGCGAAGCAAGCGATTTTCACTGACAACTTTCATACTGTTGAACATTAAAACACTGACATTTTTAAAATATAAGCAAACCAAGACCCATTGGAGATTTTTATACATTCATCAATAAGGGGCCTCGCTTGATTTCAATGGAGCCATTAATCTTACTATCCACATTTATATATTTTTCTGCATTGAGAAATTATGCACAATTAAATAACACAGATTACTGTCAGTTTTCACACACAGGATACTAGGTCTTCAGTAATTTTGAGCAGAGAACACTTTTAGGTACAATGAAAGGAGTAAATTCATGGCTGGAACACAAGGTTCAGCAAAATTTGAATCATTATTGCAAATTAATTCACACAAACGCTTTGGTTCATATCGTTATACATTCTAACCTCGTGGATCTGGTGAAGTTGTGGCGCAATAGCGGTGGCGAGCACCTGGCGACTACCTTGTCTTTCCTTTGACAGTAATATGCTCTATTTAATTCGTCTTGGCGATGTGACTATCGTTTTTAGAGCAATTTCCAATGCGATAGCACCATTTTACAACCGCAATTACACACGAGGCCATTCCATCTCTGATTAGGTACTGGATGCCTCGCTTGGCACCCGCGCTGTTGACTGATCGGCTGCTGGGTACAGACTGCCCATTGTGCTCTCTGGCTTCCTGCTCAGCCTGAGCGCCACTTCCACATTTTCTTTGCGTGCCAAACCACTTCTGTAGCGGAGGGGAATCACTATCTCTTTTATATTATGGAACACAAAATTCCTAAGTATGAACCAGTTTTTACATTGCAATTTCTCGTACATAAACAAACATATTTAATAAAGTTTAATTATTTTAACACACAGTTGTAATTTCACAAAACGTATGTCTCTAAACTCCACTTCCTTACAGTAATGCAAAGACATTAAGCAGAAAAGAGTGAACACTTTACACTTCACATAACAAACTACTCACTATCGATTATGGTGTTACACGTTCACTGACAAGAAAGAAACAGATAACAGTGAAATTAAATTATTCTATATTGTTGTTCTGTCATAGCACAGTTACGTCGAGTAATTCGAGTTGGTCAGTTCATAACTCCGTTTTTAAGGGATAAATCTTCGTGCTCGTGTGCCGCGTTTAAAGTTAAAAGCTTTGTGCTCATGTGCGGTGTAGTACAATTGGAATTAGATACAGTCTTTCTATCTTTCCTTTTACAATTTTTTTCTTTTGTTTTGAGTGTTGGTTGACAATATTGTAAGTGATTTAACGTGAATAACAGTGAAAAAGCAAACATCCAAAATTAAGTGGAGCTGCATTTCGGAAATTATCGAAGGAAAAGTGAGAGTGAGAAGCCAGTGTTCTAAAAACGCTTGGCAGAATAGATAAATTTTTCGCAAAAAGTGTTGCTGGTTCGACTTCGAGTACAAGTAGTCCATATGATATTTCTGATACTGCAGCTGTTGTGAAAGAAGTAAATACAGACGAAACAAAAGTTAAAAATGAAGAAAAGCAAATTGTTCCTGATTTCGAGTTTTACGAAAAACTAGGTGTCGAGTCAGACACTACAAAAAGAAATAACTTTGTTAGTGATGATCCTGCAGAATGGTGTGTCAACGAATCACAATCGACATTCTCTTACAATGTGGCATTAATCAGAATTGTAATGGTGAGTTTTCTAATTCAAGAAGATGAATACTCGATAAAACCAGATATTTGAACAAAAATCTATTTTACCGTAAGCATTTAAACGGTGAATCAACTCTACGTGATTTTGTAGCATACTTCTGTAGCACTGGTGCCGTTTTCTGTGAAACATGTAAATTATTCGAGGTAAAGCCGCAATTGCTACTAATGGTATTGCAGATTGGAAAAATATTTTTAATATTTTATCTCATCATGAGAATTCACCTGAACACAAAAATTCTGAGTTAAAACTCTTAACAAGAAAAAGTCAGTTGGTACAACAGATAACCATTTAGAGTCGTATGTTGAGACAGAAAAATGTACTGGCACAGTGTGTTGAAAACGGATGTTTGCAGTAGTAAAGAAGTTAACAAGTAGTGGACTTCACTGCGTGGACATGTTGAAAGATTCCATCCATTACATAATAGTCCATTGATCTCTCTTGAACTTATAGCCGACTTTGAACCTTTTCTCGAATAGCACATTGAACGATACGGAAATCCAGGGCAGGGACATACAAGTTATCTTTCTTCAGCAATCTGTAATGAAATAATAGAGCTTCCTTCTGAACGAATCAAAAGAATTATCGTAAGTGAAATAAAACAGGGCAAATATTCATCTATATTAGTAGATTCTAGTGTGGACATTTCACATATTGATCAATTATCTTCCATATTAAGACATGTGGACGAGAATGGTGAACCTGTTGAACGTTTCCTCCTATTTTTATCAAACCCGGGACACAAGTCCGAAAACTTAATTGAGGCTGTGCTATAAGTACTGTCCACAACTTCCATTGAGATTACTGTCAGTCATATGATAACGCAAGCATTGTCGGGAAACTACACCGTTTTGCGGGCACACATTAAAGAATGAAATCCAAAAGCACATTATGTGCCTTTTGCAGTACCTTCTTTGAATGTAGTCGGCGCGAGTGCTGCAAGTTGTTGTCGGGAAGCATGTTCATATTTCAATGTAGTACAAAACGTTTATAATTTTTTTTCTGCTTCTACACAGCGCTGGGATAAACTTCTTTCTTTCATGAAACCAGGATGCAAAATGGTAAAACGTTTATCAAAACCACAGAAAGAGAGGAAACGTCTATATGAAAATTGGTAGGGCAGTATCAATGCCCTCACACATATTGCCAATAATACGTTTGATTAACCACTTGTGCGAAATGAGGCTTCAGTTTTATTGAATCAACTCATATGATAAACAGTATTCATGATGACTGTTTGGAACTACATACTCCAGAGATTCAGTAGTGTAAATCTGAAATTGCGAAGTGTAAATATTGATACTGAAATAGTGCATGAATTATATGAATCACTTGTAGGATTTATTGCATCTATTCATGGTATGTTCGACTATCATGAAAATAAATTCATGGAGATTGTGACTGATACAGACTATGAATGTACCTATAAAAGACCACAAAAACGCCAACTTCATGATGACGAAGAAGCGGACTCTGAAGAAGTTTTTTCTGATGGAAGGGAAAAATTTAGAGTCGAAACATTTCTCCTAGTACCCGACAACTTGTACGCCGAATTAGTGAGGAGGAAGGAAACCTATAGAGCACCGTCGGACTCATTCACATTTTTCAGTAACCTTATTAAGAGTTCACCTGTCGATATTGCTAAACGTCCAGCAAAACTCCAAGTGTCATATGACACAGATTTAGAGCCCTCCTTCCCTAGTAAATGTGTACATTTCGCGAAACTTTTGAAATCTTCGAGGATAGGGATGTACCAGTCGAAATAATTAAATTTTTACGAAAAGAAAGGTTGCAGTCCGTCTTTCCGAATGTGGTTGGTGCTCTTAGAATTTTTCGCTCTCAAAAGTTTGAAATCGTACCTACGTTCTACGTAGTCTGAGGAGAGATTGAGCGCCTCGTCCATACTTCACATCGATGCCGACCTCCTACCTGATAACCATGTCAACTATGAAGATATGATCAACAAATTTTCTGTCGACAAAGCCAGACGCAAACTTTTGTGACTGGTGAGTTTGTTTATTTATTGATATTGGTTTTAAAAATTTAAGATTATAATGTGATTTTTATTATAACTTAGAGCATATTCATTGGATTTGCAAACTACTTATTACTTGTTTACTTTACAATTGCCGCTGGCAGGACGCGAAACTAAACCTCATTTACGTATAGACGTGACCGAAGGCGCCCGACAATACTAAACAATACCCGAATGACCCAGGCCGCTCGGCGCTGTACCTTCATGTCATATTGATACTGTAGTACCGTATATTACAACTGATACATATTCTTGGCGTCTGCTGAAATGTATAGTTACAGCGAAAATATACGTTATCGGAGAGTACGCTCAGATGAAAAGTGTTAATAAATAACGTAGTTCAGTTCTGTCGATAAATACGTAAAAGCTTTGGTAATGCCGTTAGGAAGAGCTATGGTGAGAGAAGTAGCTTCAGTACTAATCTGTTGAGCCCTTAATTGGATTAAAGGTTTCATTCACACTTATTATGCAGCATCTAGCTACACAGACCCTAATGGCATACGTTACACGTTAGCTATTAGATTATAAAACAAATGTGATTTTTCCTTATAAAACAAATTTGAAATTTTCTAATGAAACAAACTAGATTTTCCCACGCTAGTCTGCAAAATTATGTGATGGCAAATCCTGTTCTGTGTTTGTTCATCCGTCTTTAGTTATTAAATCGCGCATCGATATCTGTTTCTTTCTCATTTCTTACGACTTCCAATAGATTCATGTATTAATACCGAAGGTGATTTTTTTTGTCTGCTACACATTCAAGTTATTAGATAGTAAAAGGACAGTTTAATTTTAATTCTGAAGGCATCTCTGTAAAATTACATATTAATTTCTAATGTATGACACGTTTAATTCAGTTTTGATATCGTTACACAACCTTTTTATTTTTATTTTCAACGATTTCCTGTAAGATAAAACTATTAAAAGTAAACGGATAATAAAAAATTCCTTTGTCTCCTATACGCTCTGTGAGATTCAACATAAAATTTAATATTTAAGGACAAGTACTTAAAACAAGTTGCAAATCGTATAATCATTATTTAACATCTAGCGGCTAAAATATCACCTTCCAATCCAATCTACACAAACTATCGTACAGTCTGTTACCACAGGCACGTTTTTTCGTACAGTATTACATTCGTTGGATTCGTTACCACACAACCAAACTGTTGCATTCCAGCCTAACCAAATGCCGGGATGGTCCCTTCGAGAGGGCACGGCTAACTTCCTTCCCTAATCCGATTAGGCCGATGACCTCGCTGTTTGATCTTCTCCCCCCAATCTGGACCTCGGTATACGCTACAGGTCAGTCGCTCATGTTTTTCGGATAAATTATAGTGTCCGATTCCTGTCGTCGACTTTGAGCAATGACGACATACAAGAGGCAAGGACGGTACTTAGAGAAAATTTTTGAAATCAGTAAGTAGATAATATTCGTAAACAAAGGAATGTATCGTACGATAAAATCATAGTCATAACTCAAGCCATTATTTACTTCGCCATGTATTACATCAAACGAATTAAATGTAATGGAACTAAATAATAACAGAGCCAAAGAGAATTATATATGTGTGAAATAAATTGTTGTTGTTGTGGTCTTCAGAACAGAGACTGGTTTAATGCAGCTCTCCATGCTACTCTATCCTGTGGAGGCTTCTTCATCTCCAAGTAACTACAGCACCCTACATCCTTCTCAGTCTGCTTAATGTATTCACCTCTTGGTCTTCTTCTACAACTTTTACCCACCACGCTGCCCTCCAATACTAAACTGATGATCCCTTGATGCCTCAGAACATTTCCTACAAACCGATCCCTTCTTCTAGTCAAGTTGTGCCACAAATTACAAATTCCTCTTCTCCCCAATTCTATTCAGTACCTCCCCATTAGTTACGTGACCTACCCAACTAATCTTCTGCATTTTTCTGTAGCTCCACATTTCGAAAGCTTCTATTCTCTTCTTGCTAAACTATTTATCGTCCATGTTTCACATCCATACATGGCTACAATCCATACAAATACTTTTAGAAAAGACTTCCTGACACTCAAATCTATACTCAATGTTATGGCTATCCTTGCCATTGTCAATCTACATTTTATATTCTCTCTACTTCGACCATCATCAGTTATTTTTCTCCTCAGACAGCAAAACTCATCTACTAAGTGTCTCACTTCCTAATCTGACTCCCTCAGCATCACCTGATGTAATTTGACTACATTCCATTACCCTCGTTTTGCTTTTGTTGTTGTTCATCTTATACACTCTTTTCAAGGAACTGTACATACCGTTCAACTGCTGTCCCAGGTCCTTTGTTGTCTCTGACAGAATTACAATGTCATTGGCAAACCTCAAAGTTTTTATTTCTACTCCAAATTTTTCTTTTGTTTCCTTCACAACTTGCTCAATATATAGATTGAATAACATTAGGGATAGGCTGCAACCCTGTCTCCCTTCCCAACCACTGCTTCCCTTTCGTGCCTTACGACACTTATAACTGCCACCTGGTTTCTGTACAAATTGTAAATAGCTTTTCACTCCCTGTATTTTACCTTTGCCACCTTCAGAAGTTGAAAGAGAGTATTCCAGTCACAATTTTCGAACGGTTTCTCGAAGTCTACAAATGCTAGAGAGGTGAATGTGTCTTTCGTTAATCCGTCTTCTAAGACAAGTCGTAGAGTCAGTATTGCCTCACGTATTCCAACATTTCTACAGAAACCGAACTGATCTTCCCCGAGGTCGGCTTCTACCAGTTTTTCTATTCGTCTGTAAAGAATTCGTCTCAGTATTTTGCGATCTCTCGACAGATAATCCTCCGTTGCGGTTGCACCTACGGTACGGCTATGTGTATTGCTGAGGCACAAAAGCCTCCCCACCAACGGCAAAGTCCATGAATCATGGGGGAGTGTGGTGGGGTGAAATTAATTACTGTCGTAATTTATGCTAGTAGGAAAAGCAGAAAGAACCTTTGAATTTCATTTAAATATAGCGCTTGGTGATGTCGTAATACTGCAGAATTCAGTAACGAAAATTTACAAAAATAAGTATCAAATATATCGCGGGAGAGCCGGTGTTTTGAGCTGGGAGAAACTAAAATGTAACACAACAACGGGGAAGTAAAATAAATAGTAATCTATATCAAACAGAAGAATGAAATTTGGAAAAAAAAGAAAAAAACGACTCAGAAATCCTAAGGAAACTCCAGTACACAAATAAGCAAAATTCACAGAAACTAACTTGTAAGGAGGCTGTTTAGGTTTTCATGTTGCTGACGCCATGTAGCGCTCTATATGAAAATCACTGACTGTGCTGTGTGCAGTCTGTGATTGGTTTGCATTGTTGGAATTTGCTATTGTAGCGTTGGGCAGTTGACTGTGAACAGCGTGTGGCGTTGCACAGTTGGAGGTGAGCCGCCAGCAGTGGTGGATGTGGGGAGAGAGATGGCGGAGTTTTGAGAGCGTGTGATCTGGACGTGTGTCCATCAGGGACAGTAAATTTGTAAGACTGGATGGCATGACCTTGTATATGATGACTTTGGAACATTGTTGAGGTAAATACATTGTTTGTTCTCTATCAAAATCTTTCATTTGCTGACTATGCCTATCAGTAATTAGTGCTTCTGTAGTTAGAATCTTTTATTTAGCTGGCAGTAGTGGCGCTCGCTGTATTGCAGTAGTTCGAGTAACGAAGATTTTTGTGGGGTAAGTGATTCATGAAAAGAATAGGTTATTGTTAGTCAGGGCCATTCTTTTGTAGGGATTTTTGAAAGTCAGATTGCGTTGCGCTAAAAATATTGTGTGTCAGTTTAGTGTTGATCAGAATAAGTAAAGAGAGTAATGTCTGAGTACGTTCAGTTTTGCTCAGCTGTTTGAAAATCAAATAACCTAAGGGGTTTGTCAGTACAATCATTGATAAATATTTCTAAGGGGATGTGTCAAACTAATATGGGAATCGGTGACTCATTGTTCAGTAAATGTTAATTTTAGTTACCGATTCCTAAACTGCTTTTTCGCAGCAGTTCGGAGAGCAAGTGCAAGTGCAAGTGCAAATATCCCTCTACATTTCAGTGTACACGTCTGCTGCAAAGACGATCGAAATAATCATGCAGTGGTTGAAATCCGTAACTGGAATGAACCTCTTATATAGCTTAATTATAGTTAACGATTCCAATATTTTCATTTTTCCTTATTAGTTTCGAGAGCAATTACAAATGCAGAAATCCTGTTTTCGAAGCTAGCCCACACAGTGTCCGTTGCCATGGAAACAGCCGACCCGAAACCCAATGATGAATGTACATCTGTGGCTGACACAGTTGACAAGAAGACGCAGTAAACGCCGCACAGAAGCAAACGCGATCCTGTCATTGTGCGCATGACGTCAGAAAGGAACGCATCGCCCCAGTATTTGTGTGTTGGAGGCTGTGTGGTTATGTCAGTGTTGTCGTTTCCGCTCAGTTAATTTTGTCTAGTGAGTGATTTGCTAACGACACTGTTTACAACATGAGCAAGCGATGCCTGGTTGTACTGTTGTTGACTACTTCTGACAATCGCAACAGTAGAGGAGCGGAAGTTGTGCTTCATCCATTCCTTCACGATGCAAGCCTGTGAAAGATTTTGCTGTGGGATTGGAATAGGAAAGACAGTCTGAATATTGGTAGTGTCACTATCTGCCCTTGTTATTTGAGAGAAATTGATTATGTTAGAGACTTATGTCTGGAACAGCTGAATTTACCGCGGGAACGAGTGCTTAAGAGCGATCTATTTCCAGCGTGTTAAGTTTCCTTCTAGTAATAGAGCCAATGTTGTATACCACGTGCAACAGAAGAAAGGATGGATCCTTTCGACAAACTTGAGATCCATAGAAGAAGCATAGAGGTATAAGAAAACTTGCATCACGAAAAAAGAGTACTGATAAACGTACATTCACAGATGAAATTGTATACAATAACTCACATACATCCAATTACATATTTCCGTGGCGGCATTACAGAGGAGTAACATCTATCTGAAAAACATGTGGAAGAGACTTCCAGCATGTAATAAAGATCTCCGATGGCAGTTATCATCAACGAAACGAATTGTGCGCATTTAAGAAATATAATAACTGCATTTGTGTCCCGTGAAATTAATCGAATACCGTACAAAATATTTTCACTCAATCACATGAGAAGTTTATTACAGGGGTCAAAACTTTTGTGGGTTAAGGACATTCGCAAGCCGATTGTTTTGCGCGCCTTTCACAGTAAAGTTACACTTTTCTCAGGGGAAATCTCGGCTATCATCTACCTGCAGTTATAACGATGTGTTCTTGGATGAATCGTAGGTACTTTGAAGTATGTTTTCGTTGCATCACTCAAGTCAAATGCTTTCTACAAAAGAGGCACTTGTATAACTGTTTAAGCAAATACGAGTGTTTTATTAGTTGAAGTTCTTTTAAATTATTATCAATTAAAATCAAAATGAGCTTTATATAGATGTTCAAACTTTCCTCAGAGCCAATTCACAAAATTGTTTGCTTATTCCGGTCATTCACTTTCACAGAAAACTGAAAATGCTGAATATGCGTTGTTCCTTTTTTTCCCTTCATGTTCGATTCTACAGATGCTTGATTTTTTTAAATCAGCATTTGTTTAAAAGATGTACAGTTTATAGAAAGTCAGAAAGTATCAGGAATATTCTAGGAATAGCAGAGTAGCAAATTACATTTCATTATTTCTTCAGAAACTAAAATACGTCGTATGAATGTGTGCCTCACTTATTATAGCGCTGTTCCGGAGGCAGATGCTGTTCCTTACTGGCGTCACAGCGGCAGCCACTAGTTGCAAAGAATGATTAATGGCCAATGTTATTGTTACACGGACCCTTAAAAGGTCGAGGAAATGTGCCTATTGGCATAAGAATTTGGAAATTTGTGATAAGGACTATGGGACCAAACTACCGAGGTCATCAGTCCCTAAGCTTACGCACCACGTAATCTAACTTCATCTAACTTACGCTAAAGACTACACACACACACACGCACACACACACTCCCATGCCCGAGGGGGGACTTGGACTTCCGACGGGAGGAGCCGCGCGAACCGTGACAAGATGCCTTAGACTGCAAAGCTATTCCGCGTGGAGTTGGCATAATACTACCTCCACTCGCCGTCTCAGCAATTTTCTCAAATGTATGCATCTTTTATATTTCATCATTACTTGTATTAATTATTGTGATCTCCTCTTGAATTTTCAGAGACACTTACCAGTTTTATGACGATCTTCAAAGAATGAAACCATCTACCATGAATAAAATATTTTATGATCAATATTGATTACTTTATTAAAATTAAAACTCCCATTTATTACCTGCACAAGTCGTCAAATAAGAATTTCTAGGCCCTCTGTTATTCCTGATCTACGTGAATGATTTAGGAGATAATATGAGCAGTCCACTTCGATTGTTTGCAGATGATGTCATCATTTTCTGTCATATAAGGCCACCAGATGATCAAAACTGATTGCAAAACGATTTAGATAAGATAACTTTATGGTGAGAAAAGTGACGGTTGATTGCGTAAAATGAAAAGTGCGAAGTCATTCACACGAGTACTACGAAGAATCCGCTAAATTTCGCTTACACGATAAATCACCCACGTCTAAAGGATCTAAATTCAGCTAAATACTTCAAGATTACAATTATGAATAACTTAAACTAATACGATTACTTACACTACGCTTGTCCTCTCACTTCTGCAGTATTGCTGTGTGGCGTGGTATCCGTATCAGATATGATTGACGGAGAATGTCGAAAATATTCGATTAAAGGTAGCTCGTTTTTTGCTGTCGCGAAATAGGGGAGACAGTGCGATGGATATGACACCCGAATTGGGGTGGCTGTCGTTAAAACAGAGGATTTTTTCTCTGCACTGGGAACATCTTATGATATTTCAGACACCATCTTTCACCTCAAACTGTGAAAATATTTTGTTGACGTCCACCTACATAGGAAGATATCATTATCATAATAAAATAATAGATATCAAAGCTCCCACATAATCATTTAAGTGTTCGTGTTTCCCGATAGAGAGGTAGCTTAAAGGTGTCTCGATGAATCCTCTGCCAGCCACTTAATAGTGAATTGTGAATTATATAAATGTATATAAAAATAATATGATGACGACACTTGAAAACGAATAAAATTTACTAACAGCTAGAATCACATCGTGGATTGTGAGATGGTCACGAACAATAACCGAAGGATGTGATCCCTTATGGAAGCAATCACAGAGTGTGAGTCCTACCTATGGCCAGTGAGGCTGTACGTTAGCCCGGATCTGCGAGCAATGCAGACGAATTCCGTATTAGGAAAATTATTTAATTTTCATTTGTAGTAAATTTTTAACAAGTGAATTATTTTACGTGTGGATTGTAGATCGTAAGTTGATGTAGACGCTACTTGCCAAGTTTCTTCTACGTCACATAATAGGCTGCCTAATACTGGATATCCGAGTAATGTGTAGTAGCAGTTTACCGTAGCCAGGGAGGCGTTTTCAGTGTCCAGACCATCGCCTCCCATTTCTCTTGGGCAAATGTTTGAAGTCAAGGCGCTAGGTCAGTAAAATTTACACAGGTTTGAGATCTTATCTGATGAGTTAAGGTCCACCTACAACCTCTAAGAGGACTGACTCGAAGCCAGTACGTCAGACACAGTGTTAGTATTTGTAGGTTATTGTGCTGTGTGTCGAAACGTTCCGCTAACTTTTGGTATTGTTCGACCTTGTGCCTCTCTGATGGTATCGCTGGTTGTGTAGAATGTCTTTACCAGAGAGGCTTCTGGTGCAAATGCAGTCCTCGGGGCAGCATGGCTCGGGCATAGAGTAGAAATATCTATCGAGTGAACATTCGGATGCGCAGAATGACAAATCTGTCAGCTCAAGTCACGTGGTATTGGGACGGCGCATGTTAGTCCGTATAGCACTTGGCGTATTTTGAGTGTTATTACTTCGCTAGTAAAGATATATCACCTTCAGAAGTATCCCGAAACTTTGTATATATGCTTTATAGACATCTTAACAATTTTATACCTGGAACTGAATATTTTTAAAGCTGTAAAGAGTAAGGGTGTTGTGCTTTTTCGCCACAATATCATAGCTCAGTTCCACTTTATTTACGTTTTTTTTCGGGAGCGGGAAAAGAAGTGACAGTCAACAACATCTTTTTAGGTTTTCTATTTCCAAACGTCTCCGTATCAAAGCATTCTGCAGTGAAGTGTTTAGAGGACACTTTTGAATATTTTGTAAGGACGAAATTCTTTCTTTTTATTTTGTGGAGCCATATTTTGACTCTCTGTACATCTTTCTGGAAACTAGAATACAAAAATTATATAATGTAGGGAACTGTCTCATGCACAAGTACTTAGATACTCACAGAGTTTGAGGACCTGAATAAACTGGGGGAAATTAATCATACTGTCTTATACAAATTTTATCTGCAGATGAATATAGTACGAATACGTAAGCACTGACTGGCAGCTTAAAGGCACCTGCAAAATTATCTAGCATTTCTCCCGTAAACACATGGGTAAAAAAAAAATCGCAGAAATTTGCTCTACAATACAAGACATTATAATACCGCGTCTCGATATTTGTAAACATATGAAGTACCTCACATCAATATGTTGTTCACTATTAGAGGTTTGTTGCACGTACCTATGAAAAGTAACTGGTCCTCCTTTCAAGAACTTCTCTTTACATTCGTAGGAACAACAATACTGCACCATGGCTGTTATTACTAATAAAACGTGTAGAAACGTACGTAAAAACAGTTGAATGCGTGTAATATTAAAGTTTTGCTGTTGTCACAAATTGCAGACAATCAGCGACGTCGCACTACCAAGTGACTAGTCCGGTTTGATGTTGAGAACATGCGCGATAGGCTATGCTCACTCCATTGATATTTATGCTCCATGGGCTCGGGGAGAAAAGGAATCCTTGAGTTAGCAGCGATACGAGGAAAGTGGCAAGCGGGGCTCTGTGCTGGGAGCAGCCCGTGTATGTGCCGGAAAACGACTTGGCCGCGCCTTCAGTGATAGCGCGACTTAGTTGTAGTTGAGAGCCGTTGTTTGGAAAGCCGTAATTTGGAAAGGAATTCCCCTTTGCATGAAAGAGCACTTCGGTTTCACAAAACTGGTGTTGCCCGATGGAGATCGGTGGTTAAAGCAGCGGCTGGAGGTCTGTACAGCCGTCACTATATTGTCGCTGCACCCAGGTTGCATTTACCTACGAGTACTGGATAGCTCCACCTGAAGTTAAGTAACTTTAATACTGAGTACTTGGCCATCTGTGTGTTTTAGTTGTTCGTCTTGCACTATTATAATTGAGTCTGCCCTTGTGCGCGACTGGTCATTTCTTTGTTTTAACTGCTCATGTTACTTGGTTGTCATTGAGTTTACCTTATGGGGCCATTATTTTCTACGCATGTGTGGGACCAGTGGTAACTGATATACGTTTCAGGTCTTATCACGCCAATTTAATGATGTGTGTAATGTATAACCAGGAACTGTGCACAAGACTGACGACTGTAATAAAATAAGATTGCAAGATTACGGCACTGAGGTAGCAGCGGATGAATTCTAATTCTGCAGATTTGTTCTTGAGTTAAGTAATTACCTTTTGAATTTGAGCACTTCGCGTCTCTTAGTTTGGCGTTAATCTGAAGGACTTTTGCACCTAAACTTTTTTTGAAATTGTTCAGTACTCCGTTACAGTAAATAAGCTAATTTTAAATTGTGGCGCGAGAAAAACTGGTAAGTACAAAACTTATGATAAGGGGGTCCCGCTCTAATTCGTTGTTGTGTATTTGAAATGCTTTTGTTAAATTATACTTCCCTGAATATTGTTTTTAGGTTGGGATTGCTGTCAGATTGTTTTTATCCGTTTATAACATCGCATTGACGATTTTAAATTTATCACAGCTACTTATCGAGCTGGAGTTGAAAATTTAATTGATGTCATAATTGTCTTAGGCTCAAATTTAACACTACTGTATCACAGGTGTTTTACGCTTGATATATTATCAATTAAGATATGTATTATCAACTAAGAGGAAGCCTTGCAGTGGCTACGCCTTAAAAAAAGAAAAAAGTGATAGGACAATATGCTTTTTAATAACTGTTGAGTATGAACTGCTTGTTAATAACTTTGTTTTAAAGGATGTCGGAATTAGTGTTAGCCTCTCACCTGGCCACTCCGTCATAGCTTCTATCATACCAGTTATAACAAACGAAGTAGTGTAACCAATTATAAAACCAATGTACGATGATTAGTAGGAACAAACATTAATGGCAGAGTCCACCAATCTCGATTAACAATTAACCGCTGTTAAGTCGATGTATAATCCTGTTCAACGCAAAATTCTGGTGCACCAACATCGATCTAAGTCAAACGAGGGAATCGACCGCGGTTATATTTAACCGGGGCTCTTTCCCGGTTTTCTCGACTTAGCCACGGTTTTAGAAGCATACGCTATTAAGGCGGTGGAGCGTTTTGATGTTATGGACGGCACTGAGGAAGAATTGTTATAATTTGACCATTTAAGTCGTGACCGAAACCGTGTTGGAGTGATTGTGGAAAGGGGAAACCCTTTTGAAGATTATGGTGACAGAAAGTGTAAAGAGAGATTTCGTCTGTCAAAAGAAACGGTGTGGTGGTTATTAAACCAAATTAATGATAGGTTAGAATTTCCTACTGATCGGAATAACCATATTTCGCCGATGAACAGACTTTTGATTACTTTAAGGGCATATGCAACAGGTGCATTCAACATTCTTAATGGGGACAACGGTAATGTACATCGTACAACAGCACAACGAATCATCAGTGATGTATCAGACATCATAGCATCAATGTCTCCTCGCTTTGTAAAATTTCCTGTAAGAGAAGAAGTGCGCTCTGCGATGTATGGTTTTAGTCATTTGGACCCATTTCCAGGCGTTCTTGGTACCTTGGATTGTACCCATATAAGAATTCAGTCTCCTGGAGGACATAATGCAGAACTTTTCCGCAATAGGAAATAATATTTTTCTTCTAACTGTCAAACCATTAGTGATCACAATTTGTTAATAAGAGATATTGTCGCTCGATGGCCGGCCTCTGTGCATGATAGTACCATATTTCTCAACTGCGCTCGCAGAACTGAATTTGAAAATGGAGAAATACCACAAGGTCACTTACTGGGAGATAGTGGTTATGCATTTAGATCCTACTTGTTAACTCAACTTTTGAATCCGCAAAATGAAGCAGAGCATCGATATATCACTTCTCATATTAAAACTAGAAATAATGTTGCGAGAAAATATGGCTTGTGGAAGAGAAGGTTTCCGATATTATCTGCAGGAATAAGATGTAATCCACAAAAAGCAATGTCAATAACTATGGGTACAGCTGTCTTGCATAATATTGCGAGGAGTTAAAGCAGTGAAGAACCACCAGCAGATCCAGAAATTTCTCGACTTTGAAATCAGTTACGTGACGAGAGAGACCCCAATATTGAAGATAACGATCCTGTGCTACCTGGACAGCAGATGTATTGTGATGACACATTACCAAGAAGAGCAGTGCGCCGTGTAATAATTAATGAACTTTACCGATAAAGTAACATAAATTCAGATATTGTTCAGAATAAAAAAATACGATTATAATTACGGGATTTCGCCGTATTTTTAATTTTTCCGATTATTTCAGCATGTAATCTATATTTTTCTGTTATCTAGGGAACATAAAAGTACTTAATGAACTGGGTGAGTGATGAGAAACTTGAGGTTGTGGCGTGCCAGGGACAAGATGTGTTGCCTACAGACAATTACCCAGCTGCTGCTTTTCTGAGAGATTTTTTTAGTTTGGAACTGTTGATAATTCATTATTAAACATATACTTCTCGTATCACATTGGTTGTGGAAGCACTGCAGTACTCTATTATTTATATACATGTTCAGTTTCCGTGTATGTACTTAAATTTGAGAACAAAGGACTCCATTACATTTAGAGAGTGTGAGAGTAAAAGTGAGTGGTATAAAATATAATTGGATAGTTCTGTATTATGTTCACTATAGATCCTAGACATCTCTTAAATTTTCTACTGTAACAACTAATGTGTGAATGTCCAACATTTTTGCCATATTAAAAGAACACATGGCTTATTATGAGAATCGTTCAGATTAGAGATTATTTTACTGCGCTTCTGCTCACTATTAATGCAGTCTTATCACCTAGATTAGCTTAAACTTGTGAATATGCAGTAAACATATAAGAACAAAATAAATAATCATTTGTGTAATAACGTAAAGTGCCAGTTTGGGATACTTCGTTTGTTAAATTGTTTCTATATGAATCACTACCCTTTGTTTACAACATGATCTGCTTCAAACATAATTGTGTGCGGATATAAAGTTGTAGCCTAGATCACATATGTGATATGGGGTTATAGATTTCTAGAAAAATGTTGATGTAATGACAAACTGTGCAAAGAATTGAATTACATTGTTAATTCTAACCAGCCATGCTGTAGCATAACTTTACACAATATTATGTACAACTGTATTGCATCAAAAAATACATGAAATTGAAGACAAATTTGTGTTTAGAAATTGCTACCAAAAACAAGTTCTCATTGCTGCAAAAGGCAACGGAATTTGGTCAGCAATGTCTAATACTTCGAGGGTCAGTGCAAGAGCAATAATTAAAGGAGTGTGCTACTTCGGAAGATATGAAAGCGGAACCATAATGCATTGGTTTGTCTGTAAGAAGTGTCATACTTTAACTTATTACAGAGGAAAACTCCCTCCCTCACTCTGTCAATGATATTGATGCAGTTTTTCACGTATTTAATGCTCACCTTTGCAGAAGGGAATTCCTTGTCACAGCACAGTGCCACTGAAAAATGCCTCACTACCAATACTGTTGTGGCAGAATCTATGGGTTGCCATCATAAACATTAGCAGGTGCAGAGTATTGCTAAGAAAGCCACACATGCTATGATTACTATAGCAGAAAACAGCATCCCGTCATAGGAATACATTACTGGCAATATCTTGCTACTAACAAATGCAGTGTATTGCTATAAAATCCACACAATGCTATTCTCACTACTGCAGAAAATAGTGCCCCATCATGACAAAGTGTTACTGAAAAATACCAAATTACAAATTCTGTTGTGATAAAAGTCATGGGCAGACATTATAAACATTAACAGGTGCACAGTATTGCTAGAAAAGCCAAACAATGCTATTCTCACTATTTCAGAAAAGAGTGCCCCATCATAGGAATGCATTACTGAAAATATATTGCTACAAAATCTGTTGTGATAAAAGCTGTAGATTGCCATTATAAACACTAACAGGTGCAGACCATTGCTAGAAAAGCCACACAATGCTAATCTCACTGCTGCAGGAAAGAGTGCCCATATTGACATTGTATTACTCAATAATGCCTCTCTACAAATACTGTTGTGATAAATGTTACAGGTTTCTGCCATACACATTAGCAGGGGCAGAGTATTGCTAGGAAAGTCACATATGCTATACTTATTTTTGCAGAAAGGACTGCTCATCACAGCAATGTATTTCTCAAAATGCCTCACTATAAATTGTATTGTCATAAAAGTTATAGGTTCCCATCGTAAACATTACCAGGTGCATAGTATTTCTAGGAAAATGGCACACACAAAGTTATGGTTTGGAGCACTTTCCCTCATAATTTAATATTTTAGGATATTTACGGTATAAATAATGCAAATCATGATTACATTGGGCCTCATGTATATAACTGTTACAGCACATATGTTCATTTCAAACGTAGAGTAACAAAAATGCTTTATTACTATTATTTTGTTTCATTAACAGTCTACCTAATTGTTAAGTCATTTAAGTAGAAATTGGCACCTGAAATTATGGCTACAGGCCTGCAACTGACTTGTAGCTTAATTATGTAAACTGCAGTGCTGCTAACCTGTTTTTATTTATGAAGTAAATCTAATCTTAAGTGATTGGATGAAACGTAGTCCAGACTAAATAAACTGTAAGCAGATATTAGACTGACAACAGTTAGAACAGTAGCAGTCATCACTAACGGGACCAACACAGAGAAACAGTTTGAACTGTGAGACAACTTTAATACATAAGACAGAATACAACACAGCAGAAAAAAATTACAAAAATTCACTGTCACAGGAAAAAAATCACAGTTTACTGGCATTTTTCTTCTTCCAGTATTTTAGTTTTTCTTTTAGGGCCAGAATCCTTAAATTTTTAATCTTCAGCACCTTCTTATGTTCTGCCTTCATCATGGGTAATTGGGCCTCCAGTACTTCCACTCTCTTCTTGCACACATTTTCGATTACTGTTCCTGAACCTGATGGCCCTGGTTTTGCAGGCATCCTGCGACAATGCCATGTATTTTTTGACGTGCAGATGTTTCCTTTGGGTGGATCAGGAGACTGCGAAACAGACTGCAGCTGGGTGACAACCACCAAAACATTCTTTGATGTCTCTTTACTTTGTATTACGTCAGGTGGGTGGGAAGTGATAGGTTGTGTGCACTCCGCTAACTCGACAACTGAAGCAGGTGCTGTGTTCTCACTGCACTGCAATGCACTGCACTCCATATTAACAACATCCACAATCATACAAAACTGGGCATCAGAATCGTATGCATTTGTTCATTTGTTCATTGAGGAACCAACAATTTCTAACAGTTTAGCCCGATAATGGATCCTGGTTTTTTGGATAGGCTTCCCCCCACCTGTTTTATACACTTCCACCTTTTCTTCTGCAAGATCTTTCCAAAGTCTTCTTTTCATGTTTTCATAACTGGTTTTCATCCTGTTACAGTATCTTTTTATCGCACCTAAAATTAAATAAATGTTGAAGTTTGTAGTACAGTAAATTAATTCTTATATAATTTACATTCCTAAGTACATTTTGCATTCTGAGGCCCTTAACCTATAACTGCAATAAAAATCTAAGATCTGTATATGACTCTTGTTTATATATCAGTTCATTAAAAAGAAGGTGGTATAGGAATATACGAAGAATACGGCACAGGGCTAACTGAGAAACGTATGTTCACAATTTTCAACAAGAAAGCTTCCGTTAGTTACGTAATCTTTAGTTAACAGTAGCATGGCACTGGATTTTAAATTTAAAACTAACAAAACAATTCCAACCGCAAATGTACTTAGCCCTATCACGTTATTTCAGCGATACGCCAATAACACTTTCCAAAATCAAACCACAAGCCAGAGTGTGCCGTACCCTACGCTTACGATGAACCTAGAAAAGTTATTAATTTGTGAGTAAACTTACCAGGAGTAGAATTAAATTGCACCTCCACATGGGACCACATTGCCTGTTTTTCTTTTAAGCTGCAGCCGTCAGTTCTCTTATTTTCAAGAACGGAGGCATTTGCACCCACCAGTTAAAGAAGTACATCTATCTGGTACATCGAGAAGTTCGGTGCTCTTCTTTCATTCGCTATTATTCGAAAAAAAACGAATAGATCAGAAATAGGTACCGAGGTAGGCATACACACTTCCTCTTATCGACGGAAAACACAGCAAAGAGAGAATGTGGCACCACCGATTATCTGTGCAGTTTCATGTTTACTAACATCTTTGTATCGCCAGAGAACGTTCCATTGCAATGTACAGAGATTATCGCGGTCAAATGCACGATTGGCTGACGACGATTTGCTGACCAGCGATTAACGTTGGTGCACTGCAGAAACATTTTAAACACGATTTAATTTTAACCATGATCGCGGGATCTTGGTTGTCATGCTTTTTGACCGGGGTTGGAGCACTCGGTGTGTTACATATGATTGAAGAACTTCCTGATAAATTTAAAATTTCATTAGATTATAACTGTTCTAGTGCATAAAAACTGCTCTTGCCAGTTACACGTAGTTACGAAGCAGTGATGAAGCACGTGTTATTTACCTTTGATTCGCTCCAGCTCTTGAGTCAAAGGAATCTTAGATCACGGGTAGGCTTCTGTGAACTATATTTTCCTCGCAGATCTTTTCTGTTCGTTTATTCAACCTTTGTCTCATTCATTCATTCATTCATTTAGCAGCAAGACTGTATCAATGTATTTCTCAAATGATAAAAATGGTAGATAATAACTTTAAATGCAGTAGCTAAGAAACCTTAATGCTATCCACTTCACAAATTTATCGGTAATTAAAACCATTTAAAGTTGTTGTTGTTGTTGTTGTTGTTGTCTTTAGTCCTGAGACTGGTTTGATGCAACTTTCCATGCTACTCTATCCTGTGCAAGCTTCTTCATTTCCCAGTACCTACTGCAGCCTACATCCTACTGAATCTGCTTAGTGTATTCATCTCTTGGTCTCCCTCTACGATTTTTACCCTCCACGCTGCCCTCCAACGCTAAATTGGTGATCCCTTGATGCCTCAGAACATGTCCTACCAACCGATCCCTTCTTCTGGTCAAGTTGTGCCACAATCTTCTCTTCTCGCCAATCCTATTTAATACTTTCTCATTAGTTATGTGATCTACCCATCTAATCTTCAGCATCCTTCTGTAGCACCACATTTCGAAAGCTTCTATTCTCTTCTTGTCTAAACAATTTATCGTCCATGTTTCACTTCCATACACTCCATACAAATACTTTCAGAATTGACTTCCTAACACTTAAATCAATACTCGATGTTAACAAATTTCTCTTCTTCTGAAACGCTTTCCTTCCCATTACAAGTCTACATTTTATATCCTCTCTACTTCGACAATTATCAGTTGTTTTGCTCCCCAAATAGCAAAACTCCTTTACTACTTTAAGACTTCCTAATCTAATACCCTCAACATCACCCAGCTTAATTCGACTACATACCATTATCCTCGTTTTTCTTATGTTCATGTTCATCTTATATCCTCCCTTCAAGACACTGTCCATTCCGTTTAACTGCTCTTCCAAGTCCTTTGCTGTCTCTGACAGAATTACAATGTCATCGGCGAACCTCAAAGTTTTTATTTCTTCTCCATGGATTTTAATACCTACACCGAATTTTTCTTATGTTTCCTTCACTGCTAGCTCAATTTACAGATTGAATAACATCGGGGAGATGCTACAAACCTGTCTCACTCTCTTCCAAACCACTGCTTCCCTTTCATGCCCCTCAACTCTTATAACTGCAATTTGGTTTCTATACAAATTGTAAATACCCTTTCGCTCCCTATATTTTACCTCTGCCACCTTGAGAATTTGAAAGAGAGTATTCCAGTCAACATTGTCAAAAGCTTTACCTAAGTCTACAAATGCTAGAAACGTAGGTTTGCCTTTCCTTAATCTAGCTTCCAAGATAAGCCGTAGGGTCAGTATTGCCTCACGTGTTCCAATATTTCTAAGGAATGCAAACTGCTTCCCCAAGGTCGGCTTCTACTAGTTTTTCCATTCGTCTGTAAAGAATTCGCGTTAGTATTTTGCAGCTATCACTTATTAAAGTGATAGTTCGGGAATTTTCACATCTGTCAACACCTGCTTTCTTTGGGATTCGGATTATTATATTCTTCTTGAAGTCTGAGGGTATTTCGCCTGTCTCATACATCTTGCTCACCAGATGGTAGAGTTTTGTCAGGACTGGCTCTCCCAAGACCGTCAGTAGTTCTAATGGAATGTTGTCTACTCTGGGGGCCTTGTTTCGACTCAGGTCTTTCAGTGCTCTGTCAAACTCTTCACGCAGTATCATATCTCCCATTTCATCTTCATCTACATCCTCTACCATTTCCATAATATTGTCCTCAAGTACATCGCCCTTGTATAGACCCTCTATATACTCCTTCCATCTTTCTGCTTTTCCTTCTTTGCTTGGAACTGGGTTTCCATCTGAGCTCTTGATAGTCACACAAGTGGTTCTCTTTTCTCCAAAGGTCTCCTTAATTTTCCTGTAGGCAGTATCTATCTTACGCCTAGTGAGATAAGCCTCTACATCCTTACATTTATCCTCTAGCCATCCCTGCTTAGCCATTTTACACTTCCTGTCTATCTCATTTTTGAGGCGTATGTATTCCTTTTTGCCTGCTTCATTTACTGCATTTTTATATTTTCTCCTTTCATCAATTAAGTTCAATATTCCTTCTGTTACCCAAGGATTTCTACTAGCCCTCGTCTTTTTACCTACTTGATCCTCTGCTGCCTTCACTACTTCACTCTCAAAGCTACCCTTTCTCTTTCTACTGTATTTCTTTCCCCCATTCCTGCTATTTGCTCCCTTACGCTCTCCCTGAAGCTCTGTACAACCTCTGGTTTAGTTAGTTTATCCAGGTCCCATCTCCTTAAATTCCCACCTTTTTGCAGTTTCTTCAGTTTTAATCTACAGTTCATAACCAACAGGTTGTGGTCAGAGTCCACATCGGCCCCTGGATATGTCTTACAATTTAAAACCTGGTTCCTAAATCTCTTTCTGACCATTATATAATCTGTCTGATACCTTTTAGTATCTCCAGGGTTCTTCCATGTATACAACCTTCTTTCATGTTTCTTGAACCAAGTGTTTGCTATGATTAAGTTATGCTTTGCACAAAATTCTACCATGCGTGTTCCTCTTTCATTCCTTACCCCCAAATCCTTATTCACCTACTACGTTTCCTTCTCTCCCTTTACCTACTACCGAATTCCAGTCACCCATGACTATTAAATTTTCGTCTCCCTTCACTATCTGCATAATTTCTTTTATTTCATCATACATTTCTTCAATTTCTTCGTCATCTGCAGAGCCAGTTGGCATATAAACTTGTACTACTGTAGTAGGCGTGGGCTTCGTGTCTATCTTGGCCACAATGATGCGTTCACTATGCTGTTTGTAGTATCTTACCCACATTCCTATTTTTTATTCATTATGAAACCTACTCCTGCATTAACCCTATTTGACTTTGTATTTATATCCCTATATTCGCCTGACCAAAAGTCTTGTACCTCCTGCCACCGAACTTCACTAAATCCCACTATATCTAACTTATACCTATCCATTTCCGTTTTTAAATTTTCTAACCTACCAGCCCGGTTAAGGGACCTGACATTCCACGCTCCGATCCGTAGAACGCCAGTTTTCTTTCTCCTGATAACGACGTCCTCTTGAGTAGTCCCCGCCCGGAGATTCGAATGGGGGACTATTTTACCTCCGGATATTTTACCCAAGAGGACGCCATCATCATTAACCATACAGTAAAGCTGCATGCCCTCGGGAAAAATTACGGCTGTAGTTTCCCCTTGCTTTCAACCGTTTGCAGTACCAGCACAGCGAGGCCGTTTGGTTAGTGTTACAAGGCCAGATCAGTCAATCATCCAGACTGTTGGCCTTGCAACTACTGAAAAGCCTGCTGCCCCTCTTCAGCAACCACATGTTTGTCTGGACTCTCAACAGATACCCCTCCATTGTGGTTGCATCTACGGTACGGCTATCTGTATCGCTGAGGCACGCAAGCCGCCCCATCAACAGCGAGGTCCATGGTTCACCTATCTAGCTGGCGAAGTTACTCATGACAAGTAATGAATCGAGATGACCTTACTAGCAGAACAGTGCTGGGCAAGGGAGATGATATTCTGGCGATCACATACGTAGAAGTAACAACACTACGCAACAATGAATTTGCTACTGTTTGAAAGCAATGCGAGGGATATGTAATAGGGTGCGCTGGTTCCGATATTGCAATCAGAAATGTACGATGTCTGGGTTTGATGTTTTAGCTTAAAGTAATTTTATATTAAAAACCTGTACATGGGTTAAAATGTAGTTGCATCACGGCGCCGTGTTAGATGTACGATTTTGTGTGTGTGTGTTTGTGTATGCAAGCGTGTATATTCTCAAGGTGGACAGATAAGTGCGCAGTAGCGAAAGCTAACAGGCAGACTTGGACAAGACCTAAACTAGTCTGGGACAAGTTGTAACTTGTCTACCAGCTACAGCAAGCAGGCAGTTTTAAACATGTTTTATAAATCAGTTCCCGTGTAATTTCTCCTGTTCGTCCATCAGTCTGGTGGCTAGAGAATATTTCGTGCTAGTGAGATTCTGTGTTTTAGTAATCAACAATCGTGCTAACATACATTCAAGTGATTTCGTATATGGAGATTCGGTAATTCAGTATTTGATGATTCAATAAGTGAAAGGTGAATAGATGCAGTTGTGCGAATTGTCTGGACCGGTTTTACTGCATTTATGGCAAGTATACCACGTCCGACCAGCGCAAGGGGATGACCAGAAAGCCATGTCTAGCTGACAAACATTACTTCGGATGTGTAATCAAAGATCAAACAAAATCCTTGGCTTCTCACTTCTGTTGTACCGTCTGTTACTACAGCCTAACACAGTGGGTAAATGGTAAACGAAATCGAATGCCTTTTCCTTTTTCCATAATTTGGCGCGAGCAAAACATGACCACTTGTGTTGCTGTTTCTGCTTGACCAACATGTCTAGGTACAGCACAAAGAACAAGTCAAAAATCGTGTACCCGGATTGTCAGTCTGGTATAAAGACTGTGGCGCATGGTACAGATTATCCAGTACCAATTCCTGCTTCATTCGATCCAACGAATAACGAAGATATTGATACTGAAGATAACAACAGTGACGCTGGAGCTGTGGAATACGCGAATGATCCCGACAATGACGCGCTGTTGATCAGCCAAGCCGGACTGGACTACCTGGTTCGCGATTTATCCTTGTCGAAAGAAAGCTCTAAACTGCGGGGTTCCAGACTGAAGGAGTGCCACTTACTCGAGAGAGGTGCTATAGTTACGCATTTTCGAGATCAACACATGAAATCCGCAGCATACTAAGCTGTTAAACACGGTATTTGCTTCTATCATAACGTGGCAGGTCTCACAAAGGAACTACATAATATATACATAGCAGAAGAGTGGAGACTTTTTATTGACTCTAGCTCAAGTTGTCTCAAAGCTGCACTGCTACACAATAGCATCCAGAAACCATAAATTCTTATTGCTCATGCATGGGAACGAAGGAAACCTACGAAACAATAAACACTCTCTTGAGGCTGATTAAGTACTCTGAGCATAATTTTAGTATCTGCGGAGACTTGAAGGTTGTACCTCTTATGTTCGGATTGCAGACTAGATACACGAATCACATGTGCTTTTTCTGCCTGTGGAATAGTCGCGATGACTATAATCACTCCATAGTGAAAAATTGGCCACCCAGAAATTTACCTGTATTCGAAAGCACAACATTCAGCATGTACCTCATGTGGATGGTTATAAGATTTACCTGTCTTCACTTCATAAAAAACTGGGTTTTGTGGAATAGTTTTTGCAGCGATGGATAAAACATATCGTGGTTTTCAGTACCTAAAACGTAAGTCTGGAAAGATGAAACGTGACACAAAATTGAACCCAGAAGTGTTCGTTGGACCAGGAAAACGGAAGTTGATTTGAGATCGACAATCATGACTGGACGTCCCTAGCAGTTTGGGACGCGTTTGTACTTATCGTGCACGACATCATTGGAAACCACAGGGCAGACAGCTGGGCAGAAATGTGGAAAATTTGCTAACAGCCTTCCAGCACCTCCATCGCCGAATGTCACCAAAGATGTGTTTCTTGCATTCGCATTTCACCTTCTTTCCGTCGTATATGGGAGCCGTGAGTGACGAGGACGGTGGAACATTCCTCCAGGAAATGCCCAGTATGGAAGCTAAATGCCAAGGCCGCTTCAATCCGAACACGATGGGGGATTACTGTTGGTTTTTGCAGAGAGCAACAGAAGATGTTCACAGGCGGAAAGCAAGAAGCTCTACACACTTTTAAACCAAGCCATTGTCAATCGCTTACTCATTTCAGAAGTAAATAAACATTTATAATTCACTTCTTAATTATAATATTTAATGTTTTCATCCCAAAGTACGAACTTTAATTTCTATAAAATTTCTCACATTCGCAATTCAACATAGTTGATATCATTATCCTTGATAACTTTTGTACCTACAGAACTTTGTTTCCTGAATAAATCCTACTGCAATTCTTACTCAGCGTATATGAGTTACTATAAGGAGCGAATTTTTAACCCAGAATCAGGAAAAAAATACTTTGTCGCGTAGTGTAATCAGTGCGTAAATTGTTCATAGTTGGAATTTACATCTACGAGAGAAAAATATTTTTTCCATCTGGATTTATTGTTTAATTAAAAGTGCAAATAATAATTGGTTTATTTGGCCCCGTTTTATAGCAGCTCTCACGGAGAAATTAAGAGATTAGTCAACGGTGTTAAGTCAAACCGTAGATATAACTGTACAGTATTTGAAAGTATAGATGGGACCTCTCTCTTATATCAATGTCACATTATCAAAGTTATTGAAATTTCCAGTTCGTACATTACATTACTGCTGCATCAGCGCGACATCGATTCTGTACTAGAAAACACAACTGACGCCCATGTTGGTATGAACCTCGAATTCTATAGGCCAAATGTCAACACGATGCATTTAACTCCGCTTCAACTGAGGAGGTTTCTATACAAGCTTGAGAATACGTCACAGGAGAAAAATGAAAATGATTAAAACAAGTTATTTCCAGCCTACACTTATATTGGTGCTCCATGAACCACATACTTTGCCGAGGTAGGGAGCATTGTGTGTCTTAACGCTACAGGTAGCAGTGCTATAGGTGCAATCACAACAGAGGCATTTCTGTAGAAAGTTCAAACAAACATCTTTTTCATGAAGAGTTGCAGCAGCCTCTGAAGTAGCTGCAGGGGCAACAGACTGGATGACTGCTGATCAGGCCTTGCAACAACTGCGAAGGGCTGAAAGCAAGGCGAAAATACAGCCGGTACTTTACTTGAGGGCTTGCATCTTATGATGATGGCATCCTCTTGGGCAAAATATTGCTGAGGTAGAATAGACACCCATTCGGATCTCCAGGTGGGGACTACTGAGGAGGATGCCATTATCAGGGAAAACAACACTGGCAGACTACGGACCGAAGCGTGAAAGTTAGGACTGTTATAAAGTAGGTAAGCTAGAAAATTTAAAAATGGAGTTGGTAGGTTGAGTTTGCATATAGCAGGGATACGTGAAGTTCGGTGGCAAGGTTAACAGAACTTTCGGTCAGAGGAGAATAGAGTTACAAGAACAAAATCAAATAGAGGTTATGCAGGAGCAGGTCTAATAATGAATAAGAAAGTAGGAATGCGAGTAAGCCGCTAAGAGCAGCTTAGTGATCCCACATACTGAACGCATCACTGTCGCCTGACGAACACCCATCACAGTAGCGCAAAATTAATTGCAGATAGCTTTGCAGTCAATGAAAAAAAGCACTCCGTCTTCAGGCCACTAGTGGCCCATCGGGACCATCTGACCGCCGTGTCATTCTCAGATGAGGATGCGGATAGGAGGGGCGTGTGGTCAGCACACCGCTCTTCCGGTCGTGACGATGGTTTTCTTTGACCGGAGCCGCTACTATTCGGTCGAGTAGCTCCTCAGTTGGAATCAGGAGGCTGAGTGCACCCCAAAAAATGGCAACAGCACGTGGCGGGCAGATGGTCACCCATCCAAGTGCCGATCACGTCCGACAGCGCTTAACTTCGGTGATCTCACGGGAATCGGTGTATCCACTGCGGCAAGGCCGTTGCCTTGCAGTCAATGAATATGTGAAACAATACGTGGAACGATAAAAGAAATTTTTGAGACAGAGAAGGAAGAGGAAAATTTAATTCTAATGGGTGTGGCCGAGCGGTTCTAGGCGCTTCAGTCCGGAACCGCGCTGCTGCTACGGTCGCAGGTTCGAATGCTGCCTCGGGCTTGGATGTGTGTTATGTCCTTAGGTTAGTTAAGTATAAGTGGTTCTAAGTCTAGGGGACTGATGACCTCAGATGTTTAAGTCCCATAGTGCTTGGAGCCCTTTTTTTTTGGTGACTGGAATACGGTAGCAAGAAGATGAAGAAAAGGAAAAATATAAGGAGACTATAGACTTGGAGAAAGGAATTAAAGAAAATTCATGTGCTAGAATTATGCACAGGACATTATTTAATCATCGTTAACACTTGGTTTGACGATTATGAAAGAATGTTGTATAATTATGTGGAAGTGACCTGGAGATCCTGGAGGATTTCGTATTAATTGTATATTAATAATACAAGATTTCATAACCAGATTGTAGACTGTAAGGTATTTCCAGAGGCAAAAGTTGATCTCTCCGTACTTGAAACTGAAAATTTTGCAAAAAAGGTGGAAAAAAGGACATAGATAAGGCGAAAGAACAGGAGGATGTTGAGAGTTTCAAAGACAGCATAAGGCAATAGTTGAGTGAAGCAGGGGGAAGGAATCCATCAGAAGACGAAAAAGTAAGTTACAAACATGAAATAATGAAGGCAGTGGAGGATCAAATATGTAGAAAGACAAGGCCTAGTAAAAGTCCTTGAATATTACAATAGATACTGGATTTATTTGTGAAAAGAGGACATACAAAAAGACATCCAATGAAGCACCCGAAAAGGGAATACAAACGTCCGAAAACGAGGCTGACAGAAAATGCCAAATGGCTAACCAGAGATGACCAGAGGGAAGAGTAAATCTACCTCTTATAACTAGACAAAATGTAGATACCGCCTACAGGAAGTTAAAGAGAAGAAAAGAGAAGCAGATGTATGTATAGTGCTCTCATGGAAAATCAGAAGAAATCTGACAGGTGGAAAATATACAGTATATACACACATCAAAAAAGTCACGGCCTCTTTGACTGTTCAGTGATGTCACTAAACCCGCCCAAAGATGTAAACAGGTATACATGACCAGCGCCTATTAGATGGAAGCGGTCCGACAGCCGACCAGTTCCAGTCATTCCACCAGGGAGGAGGTACACGACTCGTGCTGTCTGTAGTTCAACCAAGCCTTGACGACCGCTCAGGATTGGCATCACGTTCTCTTCACCAATGAGTGTTGCATTTGCCTTCAACCAGACAAAATGAAATGTCGAGTGGCTAGGGCCTCCCGTCGAGTAGACCGTTCGCCTGGGGCGGGTCTTTCTTTACCAAGAACCTTATAAATGTTCAATGTGAGCACCATTTGTCACACAGCACACATCAAGTCTATAGCCGAGTTCTTCCCAAACGCTGATAAGTGCGTCTTCAGTGATTGTAGCAAAAGCGTTAGGTCTGGTGATTGTGGAGGCCATGCAAAGCAAGCCACGTCATTGGGCCCCGTGAGGCCTATCCAGTGCTTGGGGACGGTGAAGTTCAACCAGTCACGTACTTCGCTATGCCAGTGAGGTGGCGCACCATCTTGCTGGAAAATGAAGTTCTCTGGCTCATCTACTTCCAACTCAGGGAAGAGCCATTGCTCTAGGGTATCAAGGTAAGACGTGCCAGTTACAATAGGTTCACCAAAAAAGGAAGGCCCAGAAACTTACCGCCGGCATACGGCACAAAAATACAGTCACTTTAGGGGAATC
Source organism: Schistocerca piceifrons (assembly GCF_021461385.2). Taxonomy (NCBI): domain Eukaryota; kingdom Metazoa; phylum Arthropoda; class Insecta; order Orthoptera; family Acrididae; genus Schistocerca; species Schistocerca piceifrons. Next base: position 254,585,159 of record NC_060141.1, on the reverse strand, counting down.
TCGCTGCATTTGTACCACCTCGAAAGGATTTTCTGAGCGCCAGATGCCCTCATTGTGAGTGTTAACATGTCCGCTAAGGTGGACTCCCTGAATTAAGAAACCGGATTGGAGCAGCTTTTGCTACAATCACTGAAGACGCACTTATCAGCGTTTGGGAAGAACTCGGCTATAGACTTGATGTGTGCTGTGTGACAAATGGTGCTCACATTGAACATTTATAAGGTTCTTGGTAAAACTGTTTGAGTTGATCTTTCATTTGACACATCATTTTTAACTGTAAGTTTAATGTAATAAATAGTATAAAGCGTTAAAACCCCGATATTCATTTATAAACACCCTGTACATGTAGGCCATAACCAATAACTGAACTGAAATTACTTGTTAGATATCCATACTATGGGGCAATGTACATGGTTATTTCTTAGCTAATAGGATCAAACTTCTCTGATGTCTGGCAAATTCAGCAAAGTAAAAATAATGCACTGGAAATTGGCCCTAATTTATGGTGCAAGCAAAGATACAATAGTAAGAGTCCCATACTCTCGAACTGAGCATAGGGAGCTGAAGCAGGAATCCTGAAACTCCATCCTGGGGAAGGTCCGAGTGAAGTTGGTTTGCCATCGCCCTCCTCCGACCTGTTACGAAGTGTCGAGCGTGTTTTTGTACACAGGGGACGACTGTGATGGGTGCTAGTACTGTGTGGTGTCGTATTTGTGTTTTTACGGATGGGGAGGGAGAGGCTGAAACTCGCTGCTGGCACACAGCGTAATTCTCTCAAAAAGCTTAAAGGAGGCCTCTGAGCTTAGTATCCCTATCCGACGGACGAATCACCATAAACTGTGTCACATGTCCTCTCTTCATGAAAGATTTGGAATTTAATCTAGGACATTGGCCCAAAAACTGGCGATCAGGGAGTTTAATCTATCATCTCTCCTCCCATAGCCGGCCAAATACTGGCAGCGAAAGTATCATCCACCACCAGGATTCGAACTGGCTTTAAATATACGGTACATGCCTCTAGCACCAGCAGCACACTAAGAACAATATGCTTTGCTCTATGAACTAATGCCGCGAATTGTGGGTATTGAGTGCAATAGATCAGTGTACGGTATTTCTCGTGAATTGTAACTTAGCATCTGTCGAGGAGGGTTTGCGGGCAGCAGAGGGGAGAGCGGGTAAGCTGTGCTGCGTGAACTGATGGGCCGGGGGGGGGGGGGGGGAAGGAGAAACTCCACCTCCAGGTTTTGTTAGCACCCCGTGCAGGCAAGAGAAACCTGTGTTTAGAACTTCCGTGACTCATGATAACCGGCTTTCTTTTCCGAAATGGAGTAGAAGATAGCCCCCGTGATGAGCCAGCAAGCGCATCATCACTCATTTTCATAAAAATCATAATGAATACAGGGCAACAAAAGACAGACAGCTCAGCTCAGCAACAAAGGAGACGACAATGCATGAAACAGTTGCTAATGGTACACTGTGCTGTTGGCAACGAACATCTGCAAATCCCGGCACAAATTCTGCCCACTGCTGCCAATTTATACCGATCATGACTGGGGAGCTGTGCATCAGGCTACAGACTACACTGTTGTAGTGAGCTATTGTGTGTTTTAACAACTAGTGTCTAGTACTCATTTTCTTCGTTTTTACGAGTGGCTGAACATGTCTAAAAAGAATTTCAAGCGCTATGTACAGCGTTTTAGAAAAGAGTGGTTAAGTGATAAACAATTAAAGTATTGGGCTATTACAGGTGCCCGGGGAACCTAGTAGTATGCGGAGTAAGTATTGCCATTGCGACCTGAATGTGCATTCGTCACATTTACTTCTGCATGGAAAAGTAAGAAACATTTGAAAGCAGATTAACATGTTTCATTGTCTACTTTGCCATTTCAGTACTCGTATAGCAAACTTACGTACGAACGTGCAGCTTCTGAAGCTGGTCTTATATTACTTGTAGTTAATCACTACATTACATCCGTTGGTCATCTTTCAGATCCAACAAAGAGATTTTTCCAAAGTGCTGACCATGCATCTCTTTTAGGGCTACACCGTATGAAGAGCAGTGCTTTGATCAAGAACATTCTATTCCAGTACTTTACTTCAGAAATACAGAACGTTGTTGTCAATGGACATTTCTGTCTTCTTATGGATGAATTTACAGACATTTCTGCCACCAAATTGTTGGTTGTGTGCATTGTATATTTTTCAAAACAACAATGCAGAGATGTTTCCATCTTTTAAGGAATTGTTGATCTATAACAGTGGAGTGTTGAGTGTATTGTACTGCAGTAAAGTCATTAATTTCAGGTTATGGTCTAGACATTAAACATATGAGAGGAATTGGTATGGATAATGCCTCAGTAATGGTAGGTATTAACAATGGGGTGTACTAGAAACTGAGACGTGAGGTCCATAATCATGTATTGATCCCCTCTGTTGGCCATTCAGTTCTGTTAGCAGTGTCCTCTGCTGCCTAAATGCTACCAAGGATTCTTGAGGTCTTAATTTGTGAAACTTATTCTTGCTTTCAAGATCTTCTTCTCGGCAAGCCATGTATAGGGAGTTGTTTAACGCAATAAGTGATGGAGCCGAACCCCGAAAATTAACACCTTGTAACATCCCCACAAAATAAATTAAATGAACCATGAACCAAGTGTAACCTCCCCACAAAAATGTTAATAATTAAATATGAACCATGTGTAACCTCACCACGGAAATAATAATTAAATGAATTTTAAATATTGTAACCTCTGAACAAAAAATATTGATAATTGAATGTTACTTCTGAACAAAATTGGTTCCTGTTTATAATCTCTGTGCAGAAATGCATTCACATGTAATGTACCCACAAAATTCTTTTCTCATTAAATGTTAAGTTCGAAACAGAAAAACTAAAAAAAAAACTGAAATAAAAATATTCAGTAACCTGGTAAATTTTAGGACGACAGCAGCGCTGCGCCACGGCCCTGTATTCTGAATAATAAACCAAAAAATTCTTACCTCAATAAAAACCGCGAATATATCTGCTCTTACCTAAAACTGTTTTTGGTACAGCTCCGTGCAATGCTGGCCTATAATTTTCTGATTCGTGAAAGGAATGATGATGCATTGGATAAATTCTTTAAATTGAAATGAATGCTTTTTTTAAAAAAAATTACTTTATATTATAAAAATTATTATTGGAACAATTTAAAAGAAATTGGATGACAGTTCACATACATTACTAGATATGCGCACGGCTGCTTCGTTACCTTCTACAATAATACCCATCCTCCAGAGTCCCGACTAGAGCAGACTGCAGACAAGCGCAATCACGCGCAGACAACCGTCGACTACTACACACTACCGCCAACTACTGCAGACTACTGCCTACTAGCAGACTAGCGACAACGAAACTGAACAATGTACTCAAAGTACATCAGATTTATTTGATTCCGATTTAGTGACCAACAGTGCACACCCGATTAGCAAACATTTTCAAGAATCACAGAATAACCAAATGGTTACACAAAACGTGATAATTGCAGATACACCATTACACACTACAGAGAATAGAGCGGATAATTTTGGCTGGGCTCAAGTTATGGCATTATTACAACAACTCAATGAAAACATATACAATGAGCACAAACTACTTGATGAAAAACTCAAACGAATTAGTGAATCGTACAAACAACGTAATGAAAATCTCGGACAGTGGAATGAAAAACTTAACAACAATTTCAAACAAATTAATGAAAAACAAGACAACCTTAATGATAATTTCAAACAGTTGAATGAAAAACACGACAACCATTTTAAACAACTTAATGAGTCGTGCAAACAACTCAATGAAAAATACGATGACAATCCTTCAAATAGAATCAGTGCGTACCGACCACTAGTAATGATTCTAATGCTAATGAGGAACAAACAAATTCAATTGTGTCCTTTGTTAATTTAACGACAGTTGATGACGCGGCACGTTCCGATACAATGAACGCTGCCCAATTTGACACACCAGGTTTTCAAAATTTACGTAACGAACAGATAAATGTTTTTGACGAAAATGAACAGTGTAGTCAGAATACGTCAGATTTATTTAATTCCGGTGTAGTGAGCAACAGTGTACATCCGATTAGCAACCATTTTCAAGAATCACAAAATGACCGAATGGTTACACAAAACGTGACGATTGCAGGTACGCCATTAAACAGCACAGAGAATAGAGTAGGTAATATTGGCATGGATAAAGTTATAGCATTATTACTACAACTCAAGAAAGAACAAGACGACCTTCTCAAACAACTTAATGAACAGAACAAACAACTTAGTGAACAGATTACAGCCATTACCGTGCAACGTCATGATACTAAAGAACAATTACGTGACGAAATTTAGGCTTCTGCTAGGAACAGTAGTGGAGAAGTTAGATCTGTTGCACAAGAATTAAATAATACACATGTAGCCACAACAGAATCATTTAGAGATGAAATTAATGCAGTCACTGAACAATGTTCGGAAATCGCAACACAGATACGCGACGAGTTTAAATTAATGTCAGCAGAAGTTTCACACACCCTGGATACGGAAGTCGATAAGAAATATGAACAACAGAACAGCCAAATTGAGGAACGTTTTAAAGTAATAGAAATGGAAAATGTTTCAGTCACCAACACGTCACAGCATACGGCACATTCCGAACATTTGCCACACACCCATAGCCAGTGTAACTTAGGTAATTTACAGAGACTTAGAATACGAAGTGACACAGACAAACAAACTCTCACACAAACCTGAACCTGTCCACAAATTCAGAGACGATAACGTTGATTGCGAGCAATTTTTATCCGTAGAAAAATCTAAGGTGTTTAAAAATGACAGAGCACGGGTACACGCTTTGAACTGTATACGACAATTTATTTTTGTACTTTCACCGCCATTGCCTGTAATGCAGAAACTAGCATTGGCTTGGATACAACAATTTGTTTTTGAATTTTTACCGGCATTGCCTGCAACGCAAAAACTAAAATTTATTTGCAGCGCGTAATACACCTCAGGGGATTCTTTATGCTTCAATGAATATGTGCCGTAGCATGCACAGGGCCCCGAGCCGTAGTAGTGCTGTTTCATCTTTAGTTTTCTGCACTGCTGCCTTCTCTTCTACTATCCTTTATATCTATCAGAGCAGTTCTTCAACTATCGATCTATCTAGGATTACGAATGAGTAAAGAAAACCTGATATGACAAATTTTTACCAAAAGTGACAGTTTTCTTTAGACACTCCCGAAATGACAACTACCACAGTAATTTTAATAAGAGACAAAAATTTAATCATCAGTATGTGTAAAATTATCAGCAACAGGTACCACATTTTGGTAACAATAGAGGTTTTTCACCGCAATAGCATCAAAACCAGCCGGTTAGCATACCTAACCAACAAAGTAGTCTGCAAGGTCAACCAAGCTTTAATGTTTCGCCGCCTGCACGTATAGCATCAGCTCCAACAAATAGTAACGCACAGCAACAAGGGAATCAGTATGTACAGAAAACACACTATTTCAATTCCTATCGCAATGCACCGTATAGAAATGACTATCATGACAGATGTAAATGTAATGAGCACAATTTTCAGCGTACGTTTAATAAAAGTTGGTCTTATCAACAGCAAAATCATCCGCAACAACATATTATCATGAATGAACCAGACAGTAGATATCATCCCGAACGTAATACGTCAGGAAGAAATAACTGAACAGTACAAATACTTGAAATGCCACAGCATCCTCCCGAAAATAATAGCACATCAGATAGAATTTGACTAAATACAGTACAGGTTGTGTGGGGTGGCGGTTAGAAAATTTACTGTTGTATAAATGTTTGAATGTTGAAACACTTCCTGGCCAATTAACCATATGTGGGGTGGCGGGTGGAATTAATTGTTATATAAGTGTTCCTATGTAGAAACCAGTCCTATTATTTATGCTGTCTTTTGCCGTTCTCAACACTGGCTCTCTAACTACAATATTGGCAACCAGAAAGTGATTAGCAAAACGTGAAGCCTGTAATTAGAATTCCTAGTGCCCACTTCATCTGAGAAACACACTTATAGCTACAACTTAGAGCTCTGAGAAATTAGGAGATTGTCTGGGATTCATAATCAAAAACGATTTTGATTAAAAATAGTTCAGTATATTCTGAAAGTCACAGATGAAAAAAAAGAAGAGTCCACACAATCAGACTAACAGAGCAGTTCAGAGTCTAATGCGCTGATGCAACTATAACTGTCCAAATTAAATGTTTAAGTGAATGCTCGCCATAATTTGATGATAATGTTCATCAAACACCACACTAAATAATGGTAGAATGACTGTCCCGCGACGGCACGTGAAAATACGACATACGCAAACTGAAGATAGGTAATTAAAGTCATCCCAGAATTAACACTTCACTCGAAAATGATTTCATGGTTACACGTGTCCCGAGTAACTTAATATGGCATCCGAGGCTGTTTATAGCAATGATACCGACGCGACGCCACTCCCGACACAGATGGTGTGCTATTCAGCGTCTGGAGAGAACTGGGGCCTTGCTTCCTTGCGTAGCGTTCTTATATATAAAGCCACGGTGCGGACGGCTAAGGGAACGCCTGATCAAATCGGCTCTCCAGACTAGCCGCTGGGCTAGTAATGCACCACATTAAGTCATTGAATAAATCATAGCTTCTTTTTCTGATGGCCGATGAAGCTCTCAATTGAAATGTGCATTCAACACACAGGTAAGTAATCATAATAAAAGTTTGACGTGGCTAAGTTAAATATTTTGGACGAGAGAATTAATTTAATTACACTGCACGCAGTAGACGAGCTCTGAACTTGCCCTTTGGAGATACGCTATCGCTGTAGTTTTATAGTTATTCAAATTAAACTTCTCACATCTTTATGGTTATAGCGGATCTCCATTCTACTTAAATATAAACCTCCTAGCCTTATTTATTAGCCGCCTTAATCTATCTTGCTTCCTTAATTTTTAAGACAAAAACCAGAAAATTATGAATTTCAACTGAAATCTTAATTTATGAGATCCAAAGTACTGTTTCTATTAAATTATTATGGAAAAGGAATCTAAATATAAATTTTTAAGTCTCTAGCTCTTTTCTGTTGCGCCAATGAGTTTTACAGAAAAACGTCCAAATTTTGAAAATGGTTAAAGTTATCGAACTGATATTCAACACAAGAATATACTATACACATCGTAAGATAGCAGTCTTAACTTATTTTTTCTTCCAGAATACGAGGCGATTGATGCAGGCTGTCAGACATAACTACAAATCTTAGTTATAGTGGTGAAATATGCTAGAAATAAGGAACTCTATACTATTAATAGTTGTAAAATGAATAATGAAGTGCCTTTTTTGCAGATGATAATGAATGATGATGAATAGTGATGATGAATATGCTACTATGGATAATAAAGTTTTTCTTTACAGGTGATGATAATAATAGTTATGGTGATATGGATAATGAAGTTTTTCTTTGCAGATGAGAATAATGATGGAGTTTATATATTTACTGTTAGTTAAGAAATGCTATGTAGTTATTTAAATATTTGTTGCAGTTCGTTTTGACAGTATGTCTTATGTTGCATGGTATGATGACTGAAGGTTTTGGAAAGGACAGCTAGAGAACATATATATTTATTACACGTTTCATTACCTGTTAATTCGAAGTGGACTACTTTTCAGCATAATATGCGTTTCTTCTTTCAGCTTAATAGTCCATTTTGTATTTTTTTTTCAGGAGAAATTATTCATGTAATTAATGTGCTATAAGCAGTTGGTCATTAAACCTGTGTCATTCGTGAATGAGATCACATATACTCTATTTGTTTCATAACCTAGCTATAGCTGACTCATGACGAATGATGTTACCTATCCTCATTTGCAGCAATAAGTCAAAATCAAATATTGTTATGCCCCAGCAATTAATTATCGATCCCAACGCAATGCTACCAGTTTAAAAGAGTTCTGAGTAATACTGAGTGATGTTTTTTTTCTAATCACAGACCGTGAGTAATAGTTACAGTGTGTTACATTTTAAATACGTCATATGTCACTTGAATGATGAGTTCTGAGTAACAGTGAACGATATATTGTAATAATGCATGCATGCTCTACACTCTTTAACTCCTGTTTTGAAGGATGACTTCTGATGTTTTGTAACTGATCAGTGAGTGCCAATAATTATTTTTAAATATGTCATATGTCACTTGAATGATGAAAAATGTATTGTAATATTCAATACTTGCTGGCCACCGAATGCCACTGTTTCTTATATTTTTGTATTATGTCACTTTCATGCTATATATATGAATACCAGCAGCTTGATGCTACACTCATTAACTCCTGTTTTGACTGATGACTTCTGATGATTTGTAACTGACCAATGAGTGCCAATAATTGTTTTTAAAAATGTCATATGTTACTTGAATGATGAAAAATGTTTTGTAATGTTCAATACTTGCTGGCCAACGAATGCCACTGTTTCTTATATTTTTGTATTATGTCACTTTCATGCTATACATATGAGTATCAGTAGCTTGATGCTACACTCATTAACTCCTGATTTGACTAATGACTTCTGATGATTTGTAACTGACCAATGAGTGCCAATAATTATTTTTAAATATGTCATATGTCACTTGAATGATGAGTTCTGAGTAATAGTGAATGATATTTTGTAATAATGCGTGCATGCTCTACACTCTTTAACTCCTGTTTTGAATGATGACCTCTGATGGTTTGTAACTGGTCAATGAGTGCCAATGTTCTCTGTAAACAGATGAGTTATGAACATTATTCTATAATGCTTCATACATGGTACAGAAATGTTCAGTAACTGGGCAATGAGTGCCACGAATTACTGAAATCAGTTGATAGACTAGTGTAATTATCAATGATGACTGGCATAAGACTTAATGTCCTTCACCTTCTGACCTAATTACCAGAAACTACTACAATATCCGTTTGTCCTGTCTATCCTCATGATCATGGAGCACTATATTTGGTTTTTGCACTAATTCTACGTTGGTGTACCTTACATGAGCGTGGTGTTGACACGACATGCTGTCCACCACCTTCATCGATGGAGATGTTATTATGGTCCCACTGTTTGGTGTACCCAATGTACTACCAAAATGATAACATGGAATATTACTACAACATTTCAGTGTCTTGGCTACAATGATTAATACTTCAGGGAAAAGAACTTCAGATTGTCTCACTTGGTGTTGTGCTTCTGTAGAAAGATATGTACTTTCAGTGCAGCTACGTGCAACCTAATGTGCTACAACCATGATGCAATCCTTCCCTTTCCTATCCTAGTTCTTGTAAAATAGTAAAAAAACTACAGTCCGTGTGCACTTTTGTCATTTGTTAATATGATTTGTATTCATTGCGTATACATTTTGTGATTTCCCGATATGTTCTGAACTACAGTGCGTGTGCACTTTTGTCATTTGTTAATATGATTTGTGCTCATTGCGTATACATTCTGTGATTTGCTGATATGTTCTGTACTACAGTGTGTGTGCACTTTATGTCATTTGTTAATATGCTTTATACTCATTACGTATACATTTTGTCATTGCTTGATATGTTCTGTACTCAGTGCATGCGCACTATATTTTATTTGATGTTCTGCACTTATATATACGTATATATTCTGTGATTGTAAACTTAGTTAATTAGGAAAAATTTGTTGCTCTTGGCAAGTCCAATTGACTCACCATCGCTGCCAAATTTTTGCCCCCCCCCCCCCCCCCGCCCCAGTGGAGGGTTATGTAAGAGGTATGCGATGTATGTGCTGCCTGCAATAAGCAAGGCATAGGAGAGTCTCTGACCAGAGAGCAGTATGTTGTTAGTAGTCGGCAGTAGTCTTCAGTAGTCTGCAGTAGTCTGTGTGAGTAGGCAGTAGTCGGCAGTTGTCTGCGCGTGTCTGCGCTTGTCTGCAGTCTGCTCTGGTCGGGACTCTGGACGATGAGTATTATTGTAGAACTTAAAGAAGAAGCCTTGCACATATCTAGTAATGTATGTTAACTGTCATCCAATTTTTTAAAAAAATGCCCCAATAATAATTTTTATAATACAAAGTATTTTTTTTTAAAAAAAGCATTCATTTCAATTTAAAGATTTTATCCAATGCATGATCATTCCTTTCACGAATCACAAAGCAAACGCCAGCATTGCACGGAGCTGTGCCGAAAATTTTCTTTTGGTAAGAGCAGATATATTCGCGGTTTTTATTGAGGTAAGAATTTCTGTTTTTTAGTTCAGAATACAGGGCCGTGGGGCAGAGCTGCTGTCGTCGTAAAATTTACCAGGTTACTGAATATTTTTATTTCGGGGTTTACGGGTTTTTCTGTTTCAAACTTAACATTAAATGAGAAAAGAATTTTGTGAGTGCATTAAATGTGAATGCAATTCTGCACGGAGATTATAAATGGGAGCCAATTTTGTTCAGAAGTAACACTAATTGTTATTATTTTTGCGGGGAGGTTACACTTGGTTAATTCATTTTAATTAACATTTTTGTGGGGAGGCTACACTTGATTCATATTTAATTAATATTTTTGTGGGGAGGTTAGAACCTGTCAGACACAAAGTGGCTATCCATCGAAGTTGCTGTTAACCGCATTTTAAGTCAGTGGCGGGAACCACAGACGCATTTTGAAATATCTAAACTTCAGACGAAGTGCTACACAGCTGAACTATTCTATAGTACGTACTCTGACGCCATCAATAAGCTTTATCTTCTGTTTCGTTGACCAGCTCTGGAAGAATGTGAAAACGTCAATAAATCATTCCAATCAGGGAGAACAGACCGTTCAAAGCTAGTGCAAGACTTAATTCTTAGTGTAGGTCTTAAGAGGCGGGTTGTTGTCCCTAGTTTTAAGGGGGATTTGCTAACGGTAGACGATAGAAAATACAAATCCCCTAATATTTATCTTGGCAATGAAGTAGGGATTTCATTGGTAAATGCCGGCCGGAGTGGCCGTGCGGTTCTAGGCGCTGCAGTCTGGAGCCGAGCGACGACTACGGTCGCAGGTTCGAATCCTGCCTCGGGCATGGATGTGTGTGAAGTCCTCAGGTTAGTTAGGTTTAATTAGTTCTAAGTCCTAGGCGACTGATGACCTTAGAAGTGGCATAGTGCTCAGAGCCATTTGAACCAATTTTTTCATTGGTAAATATTACGATGGAACGTAAAATTAACACAGAAAGCGAAAAAGTTATTCGCAGTAGATGCGAAAATTTTCTGCAGAGGAGCTCCAAAGGCGACTGCCGAAAAATGTCAGGGTTTGGCAAAAAGTGTGCCCAATTGCTCCAGAACAATGTTTGAGGATGCTGAAAGAAAGTATAATCCCTCTAGCTCAGGAATTTCAATTACGTGACACAGATATACCAAGAATAATAACAAAAATTGACAGCCAGTGGTCAAAATTAACTGGAAAAATGTCAACTATAAAGTAGAACTCTAGGCAAGAGATCGCATCACATAAAGACGCTAGTTCGCAAAATCAATTTCAGGACTTCTCAGATCTTGTAATGGTGCATTTGGTGTTATTTTGGTCAAATGTTGAGGTCGAAAGAGCATTTAGCATGCTCAGCAACGGAAAGCCTCTCTCAGGAATAGACTTAAAACCGATATGGTAAACGCAGTTCTCACCGTGTGGGCAAAACTTAAGGCGTGTGAACAAGTGCTGTCATAATTACATCTTACCAGAGCATGCTTTGGCACAACGGCTGCCTACCAAGTAGACCACCAATCCTGCACGTCAGCTGAAGAATAGGCAGAGGACGATGTGGAAGAACTGTTATTAATTCAATAAACATATGGACGTTTTGCAGCCGAAATATTAGAAGTAGAAGCTGCGTGCGTGCGACTGCACGACCGAAATTTCATGGAGCGTATTTAAATTTGATTGTTACTGTTCCATTAAAAGTGTGAGACAGTTATATAACAACATGTATTTTATATTTCGGCCGAGTAAGGCGGATTTTTAAATGTTTGCTTTTAAACTAGGTTTGAGAGTAACCTCTAAAATAAATTATGATTTCGTATTTTTATTCGCAAGAAAATACGGAGGTATCTGATTTTGACGGATTTTGGCGGATTTTTTAATGTTCGCTCGATGCATAAACAAATCAATGGGTGTAGGTTTTTGCAGTAAGTTTTATATTTTCTTTATTTTTGAAGATAAGATGGAGTTACTTCATTTTGACGGATTTTTGGTGTTGGTTTGACAGAAAAAATAATCACTTGTTGGCAACACTGCTTTTGCGTGCAGTGTGCAAGACATGGCTTGTGCTGTAGTTTTTTGCACCTTTCTCAGACGTCCGGTGTACTGCAGAATGGCACCAACTCTACTCTCAAAATATTTTTACGAAGTGAAGTATCAATGACGTACAATGCTTTATCTGTTTTAAGAGATTAGGTATTTGTGTGCCACTTATGGTAACAGCAATTAATTAAAAACTTAAGAAAGGTTCATTCATAGTCATCACCATTTCCTCGGGCTTTTCTGCCACTTCAACGCGGGGTCCGCCTTGTTACTATGAATTTGACAATGTTGGTGTTGGAGGCTCTTCCTGTCACCAACCCCAACCACGGCCCCCACCCCCCCCCCCCCCCCCCCCGCACCCACTTTTGTGATGGACGGAATTAGTGCACGCCAGCTGTCAGCATCTAGTATAAATCATGAACTAGTGTGAACGTATTCAAATGTCTGCGAGTCGTGTAACTAAGGCGGGACATGGGGTTCAGCCCTGTATTCACCAAGTGGGATGCGGAAAACCGCGTTAAAACTACATCCACACTGGCTGGCACACTGGCCCTCGACGTGAATCCGCTGGGAGGATTCGATCCGGGGCCAGCGCACCTACACGTGTCTTGGTGGGTCAAACAACAATTCATTCATAGTATACAATAAAAATAGAAAGTAGCTGATCTGTTGCCTTTCTCTACATAACATGCGTTTACCTGCTCGTAGCTCTTCAAAACGGACAAATTAACACGAAAACCGAATTCTTCGCTCTCACTTTTCAGCCTTTAGCACTGATTATTCGTAATGCCTATAGAGATATCATCCTCGATTAGAACATGATTTATGAGCAGAATTTCAAATAATTAAAGCAATAGGAGAGTAGTGGCGACTTTTTGTCGCATTCAACCATTTATCACTGTTCAAGAAAAGCAGCCAAAGGTGGATGGACTAACTTTTCTTTTATTTGCATATTTAATATTTTGATCCTGCGTTTCTGTCAAAAATTTTTCAACCTTCGTTCAATTTCTGCTTTTGTTACACAAAGTAATAGGAATAAAAAGCCGAAAATTGACTGTTTCAAACACAGATTAATCCAAGCGGTTTTAACAATATGGTTAAACTGGCAAAAAGAAAAAAAAAACAAAAGAAAAAACGATAAAACTAAAACCCGTTTCTACAGCTATATCTACATGGATACTCCACAAATCACACTTAAGTGCGAGGCAGAGGGATCATCGAACCAACTTCACACTAATTCTCTATTATTCCACTCTCGAACAGCGCGCGGAAAAAACAAGCAGCTATATCTTTCCGTCCGAGCTCTCGTTTCCGTTATTTTATTAAGATGATCGTTTTTCCCTATGCAGGATGATCTCAACAAAATATTTTCTCATTCGCAGAAGAAAATCGGTGATTGAATTTCGTGAGAAGATTCCGCTACAACGAGAAACGTCTTCGTTTTAATGATGTCCGGCCCATAATCCTGTATCATGTTAGTGACACTCTCTCACCTATTTCGTGATAATACAAAACGTCCTGCTCTTCTCTGAACTTTCTCAATGTATCCGTTAATCCGATCTGGTAAGGATCCCACGCCGCGCAGCAGTATTCTAAAAGAGGAAGGACAAGCGTAGTGCAACCAGTCTCTTTAGTAGATCGGTTACACTTTCTAAGTGTTCTGCCAATAAAACGCAGTCTTTGGTTTGCCTTCCTCACAAGATGTTCTGTGTGTTATTTCCAATTTAAGTTGTTCGTAATTGTAGTTCCTACGTATTTACTAGAATTTACGGCCTTTAGATTTGACTGATTTGTCGTGCAACCGTAGTTTAACGGATCCCTTCTAGCACTCATGAGAATGACCTCACACTTTCCATTATTTAGGGTCAATTGCCACTTTTCGCATCATACAGGTACTTTTTTTGATCTTCTGATACGTTTACTAGACCATAAACGACAGCAACATCTGCAAACAATGTATGACGGCTGTTGAGATTGCCTCCTAAATCATTTGCATCAGTTACTACGAACTGTGTTTTCTCGACAGAAAATCACGAATTAAGTCATGAAAATGAGGCGATATTCCATAAGCACGCAATTTCATTATGAGCATTTTGTATGATACAGTAGCAAAAGCCTTCTGGAAATCCAGAAATACGGGATCAGTTTCAAATCCCTTGTCAATGGCAATCAACACTTTGTGAGTGTAAAGCGTTTCACAAGAACCACGCTCTCTAAAACCGTGTAGACTATGTGTCAATAGATCCTTGTCTTCGAGGTAATTCACAATGTTCGAACACAATATATGTTATAAAATTCCGCAGCATTGGACGTTAATGATATTAGCCTGTAATTTAGTTCATTACTCCTATTGTCTTTGTCGAATATTGACGTGAACTGTTTAACTTTCCAGTCTTTGCGTACGAATCTTTCGAACGAGCGGTTGTATGTGATTATTAAGTATGGAGCTATTGCATCAGCATACTCTGAAAAGAACCTAATTAGTATACAGTCTGGACCTGAAGACTTGGTTTTATTAAGTGATTTAAATTGCTTCACTACTCAGAGGACATCTACTTCTAAGTTACTCATGTTGGCAGCAGTTCTTGATTAGAATCCTGGAATATTTATTTCGTCTTCTTGGGTGAAGTAATTTCGGAGGTCTGTCTTTAATAATTCTGCTTTGGCAGCTCTGTTGCCGATAACATTTCCATTCCTATCACGAAGAAAAGGCATTTCGAGCCTCTGTAAAAGATCTCCATTCTTCGTTTAAATTTGGGATGCTTTTTTTCGTTGTTTCCGTAACAGTGTTCAGACACGTTTCGTGTACGATGGGGAACCAGCTCCATCGTTTGTTAATTTATTTGGTAAAAATCTTTCAAAAGTCAATTTGTTTGGTATGAATCTCTCAATTTCTGTCGATGTTAGTTCTTTGAATTCGAGCCGCATCTCGTTTGCACTTACGTTGTTAATTTTAAAGGAGTGGAGTTGTCTCTCAGGAAGGCATCAAGTGAATTTTGATCTTCTTTTTTGAATAGGTATAACTTTAGTTGATCTTTGGAGCTTTTGGGGGTTACAACGTTCAATCTCGATACGACAGTTCTCCGTTCACTAATACCTGTATTCGATCCAATGCTCGTTATTAGCTCACGAATGTTTGTTGCTAAGAGGTCAAGAGTGTTTTCGCGTGGGCTCATGAACTAACTGGTCTAAACAATTTTTAGCGAATGCGTTTAGCACAATTTTGGATGACGTTTTATGCGTCTCTCCAGTTTTAATATGTATTTTCGCCAGCATATCGAAGGTAAATCGAAGTCACCACCAAATATGATTGCAAGAATCTGGTATGTGTTTGAAATTAAACTCAGATTTTCTTTGAACCAATTAGCTATGGTATCATCTGATTTCTGTGGTCGATAAAAGAATGTATTTACTATTTTATTCCGGTTGCCAAAAATGATCTCTGTCCATACTAACTAACAGGAACTGTGTAAATTAAATTTCGCTATAAGATAAACTGCTAACAGCAACAAACACGCCACCACCAATTGCGTTTAGCCTATCCTTTCGGAACACCGTCAGATTTTTTTGCAAAATTTTCATCTGAACTTATCTCCGGCTTTAGCCAGCTTTCAGTGGCTGTAACGACTTGAGCATCAGTGCTAAATTTCAGCGATAACCGCCATCCCTAGTCCAAATGGGAACATTTAGGATGGTATCTTCCGTGGCGAACCTCCTGAAATATTTTCCATAACTATATTATGGGAACTGTATTTAATCTAATTGTGGGGCAATAGACCCAGTACAAAAAATGTGAAGCGTAGTGGATGTACGGGTGTATTCGTTTACTGTCTACACGGTAAAATCACTCAGTAACTCGACATGTACTAAGTACCTAATCTACTGCCTATCGTAGACGGTGGGATGTGTGTAGTTACTGTACATTGCATTTGGAGTACGTGTATGCAGATGCAGACATCCATTTCACTGCAGCACCCAAAAAATTGTTATTTCTCTTGCAGAACGTGGACGTGAGAGCACTCGGTTTTTATTAGGCAGTTTTCTGGTTTATTAATGTCTGCAAATCTTGGTGAACCTACCACCCATTAGTCTGCCCTCTTTCTTAATTGCTTACACTTCTGAGAATAGACGCGCACCTTCCTACATAAATTAATGACTTCATATAAACAAGGATAATGAGACGGACATGAATTTCGGGGGCTTCTCCCACTTACCCCGCTCTCCGTTGTGGTTTTCAACGAACGAAGGACGCTAATGAGAGGAACCCGCCACAAAGGTAGCGAGGGGCGAGCCAGCAGCGAGCTGCTCTGACAGACGAGAAAAATGAGCCGCCTGCTGTTGCCGGAGGTTAAGAATGATGCGTCTTACGACTCTGCTGAAGCTTGAGGTTCACCTTTCAAAAGAGGCTCGCTTTCACAGGCAGCCTCAGCGGATAAAAAACACTTTACTTTGCCGAAGAAATGTCGGCATTTTATACCATTTACGGAATAGATGCTTTACAGAAATTTTTTACGCAACACTGGTATTACCATTTAGTAGCCGTATTAACACTACCAATAGTAACGCATTTACCATAACAATAACACGCATTCACGGGGGGGGGGGGGGGGGGCTGTTTTATGCCCGCCAAAAAAATGTAAAAAATTTAAATTGTTGACTTATATTGACGTCGTACTTTTTGAAGAGCTTGTGATGTGTAGGTAGGGTCCAGAGTCAGAAACTATAGGCTATACCAACGCTGTGGTCGTCAGTCCCCTAGAACTTAGATCTACTTAAACCTAACTAACCTAAGGACATCACACACATCTATGCCCGAGGCAGGATTCGAACCTGCGACTGTAGCAGTCGCGCGCTTCCGGACTGCGCGCCTAGAACCGCGAGACCACCGCGGCCGGCCCTGTTCTCTCATTTTAAATTTATCGCCTTCATTTGTATTTTACTTCGTCACAATTTTAGGATAAGTTATTGCACAGGTGTTGCTCCTAGTAATTACATCTTATTAATGTTTTATGTGCGTTACATTATAAAGTTTTAGTGGGTGTGTATATCTAGTTTACGACCTCTCAATCTTACCAGCAGCTGCGTGGCAGCGCCACCTATTGAGGTGATTCTGTATTAGGCCTCAGTACTAGCACACGACGCTGTGGTGCATTATGCTTACTACTTGAGCCCCATCCTATTCTGTTACTCGCTCCTGTGAACGGGAACGCGTTATGCAGATCTTGGAATCACTCCCGTCCATCTAGAAAAGGTAAGGCCTTATCATAAGGCTTCGGCAACATGATTACATTTCTGAGTGTCCGGTCACTGGTGAATTTTCTTGTGTGTTTTTACTATTTTATATTTCTAGTTTTTACTGAGTTTAACGAAGGCGATGTTGGCCTGATGTATTCGACGATGCACTTTGGCTACACTGTCTAAGGGATCGTTCTAAGAAGTACCAAATTAAGTTATTTGCTCTTTCAGTAATTGATCTGTTTATACAAGCTTTTAGGTTATCCAAGTCTACACAACGCTATCGCGATTCTTAAATAGATGTATTTGTTCTCTGTTTTCTATGTAGATCAACCTGAAGATGCCTAAATAAGACGAAACGCGTAGTTGAAAAATGAAAAAAGGAAAATTGCAACCAAGTCTGTTGTTAACCAATACTATCCTAAGATGGGTCGCATCAGTGAATTTGTAAACAACCACCTTCATGGGCTGATTGCATTTCCGTAGTATCTTACCAATGAACAGACGACCACAATCAGCTTTACTGCGACTAACCGGTGGGGACCGTTCCTTTCCACCCCTCTACAAATTGTTATTCCGTGGTATTTGTATGAGGTTTCTGATTACAACTGTGAAGAATTGCTATTTTAGTCGTAGGATACAAGAATTTTCGTTTTTGGAAGTGTCGAACTGTACAATTGTGAACGTATAAATGAAGGTGCAAATTTTTGCATCACTTAGATATATAATAAAATATACATGCAGTGAGTTATGAAATGAATTCAGTAATGACAAATTTTATAGGAAGTTTTTACTGAAATTACAGAAAGGATGATTAGTTTAAAATCACTGTGATTTTCTTTAAGAAATCTCATTGTCTTAAGTCGTACGAAAATTATTGTGTAATCATACAAGAGTTATTGCTGTGTATAACAATCAGAATGAAAAATTACTCGGAAATGAGGGAACATCTGTTGTCGGACATCACGTGCTTGTAATTAGAAAATCTTCTACCATTTGCTGAAGTAACTGGAGCATGCACATTGATATTTTCTGTTTGTTTCAAAAACGAATCTAAAAATCTACACACGAATATCAATATTTCACAAATGGATATGACGCACGTTTGTAACACTATGGACACAACATCGACATTTTTGTTGCAGTATTCACATCTGATACAATTACACAACCGAGGGTAATGCAGCAACGACCATAAGCAAGTGAACCATTAATTTGTTTTCAAGGTGTATGAATAAATGTATGAGCAAAAGCTTTTCGTTTTTCCTAGAGGTTAAGGCGATTTTGGTTGTTGACAACAATAGGAGAACGAATTGCTGTCATAAATGGACGATAAAAAACAAACATGTAAAAAATTTAAGAAGAAATCGTAAATAAATCATCATCCTAGAAGAATTAAATGCAGTGCGACACCTATACGACGGAAAATGCAAAAACAACTTTATGTTTGTATACCCAAAATATTCGCGATTTTAGTACTTGTAAACAACCGGTAATTCGAAAGGAAACGCAGATTCCATGCCAACAGATTCCGGGAGCTGCTAATAAGATACAATAAAATGTGGTGAAGCTGTCAATCAATTGACTGTGCAATACTAATACATGTAGACTCGCTCCCATTATGAAGGCTATCCATTGTGGGAGATCCGTCTCGGACTTATGCCCTTCCTTGGGAATGAAAAGGTCACCCTCCCGGTTCCCAGGTCACTAGGTGCGTACATATTTGTAAACCTCAAATGGCTGCTGATATAACGAAACAGTGGCGACAGTACACATTTGAAAAAAGCTTACTCCTTCAAAAAGGAAATAAAAATTGTTAGTTGCTAGTTTAAAGGAGTGTCTTGTGTTATATTTATATTCGTTTGCTAAAGAGATGTTCATTTGTACTGTGTGGCCGCTCGTGGGTACTTACGGACAGAAGTAGCACCTCGTCGTCATTGGAATTACTGCCAACATATGTGGCCTAAAACGGGGCGGCACTCGTTGAGTAACTGTTGTCAACAGCATTCATTTACATAATTTTATAATCACTACTGCAAATAGGCAACATATATGGGGATTAATACCTCTGTAATGTCTGTCACGAAACTCAAATGACTGGTAAGACGCCAGAGTATTGTCGACAGTGAATGTTGTTACCCGTCAGTTCTTTCACAGTTAACAATGAGTTGTAAGTGACCACTGGTGCATGAACAAAAATGACCGATATTAGCAAGTTCTTTTTCCCTCATAAAACAATCGAAGTAGGAAAATAAGTGGAGGGCACCGAAGAATAAATACTGCCTGCGACGAAACATCACAAGAAAACCATGGGTTTAACTCAAATATTTCTTTTGTACAGGGTTGTCAGAAATTGTATGAAAAGCTAGTAAGGGTGTTTCGGGATAGATTGAGCTGAGAAATAATTAAGAAAAAATTCGATTTCTTGCACCATTTCTGAGTTAATTAACACTGAAGTTAACCAAACTGGCCGTTGCGCGTACAAATTCACGCGGTCCACCTGTTACAGTTTTTTTTTTTTTTTTTGAGTCGTCAGTCCTCTGATTGGATTGATGAAGCCCGCCAGGAATTTCTCTCCTGTTCCAACTTCTTCCTCTTAGAGTAGTACGCCCGTAGTTACTGCTGCATGTATTCCAATCTCTGTCTTCCTCTACTCTTCTTGCCCTCTACAGCTCACTCTAGTACCAAGGAAGACAGTTCCTGATGCATTAACGGATGTCCTAACATCCTGACCCTTCTCCTTGTCAGTGTTTTCCACATATTCCCTTCCTATCCGATTGTGCATAGAACCTCCTCGTTCTTTACCTTACCAGTCCACATCTCAAATGATTTGATTCTCTTCTGTTACGGTTTTTCCACAGTCCATGTTTCACTACCATACAATGCTGTACTCCAAACGTATATGCTCAGAAATTTCCTTGTCCAATTACGGCCTATGTTTCATACTACTAGACTTCTCCTAGCCAGCAACTCTTTTTGCCAGAGGTAGTCTGTTTTTGATGTCCATCTTGTTCCGTCATCATTGGTGTGGGGGAACACGACGTAGTTTCCCCAAAAAAGGATATGAAAGTTGATGTTGAAGCTTGCGGTAGTGGTTCAAAACTGCAAAATACCCCTACGAGATATTTAGTGATAAGAAAATAAGTAGCTGAGAGAATTGACATGAAGATGGTACAAGCAGAAAATGACGTAAAAGGCTGGAATACGTAAAATCTGTGAATGTAAAAACAGGTTTTACTATGATTAAAAAAATGGCTCTGAGCACTATGGGACTTCTTAGGTCATCAGTCCCCTAGAACTTAGAACTACTTAAACCTAACTAACCTAAAGACATCACGCACATCCATGCCCGAGGCAGTATTCGAACCTGCGACCGTAGCGGTAGCGCGATTCCAGACTGTAGCGCCTAGAACCGCTCGGCCACTTCTGCCGGCGTTTTACTATGACTGTACTGTAAACTTTCTATGTTTATTACACTAAACAGGTATTAAAAGGGTACTGTAGAAACCTGCGGGATACAGTTACGAGCAGGTAACAGTGTCCTCAAAGTTTCTGCATCACATGTATGGAGAAAATGTCTTGACATGAAAACCTGTCGTACCACGCAAGTCATTGGTCCCTTGCGTACTGCCATCGAGAGAAGACCTCACCACTGTGTGCGGAAACATGCTTTCCAAATGCATCTCGGACGTCACGGTGTACAGATAATACTCAGTTACATATTTACATCGACTTCTCCCCAACTCGTAGTCTGCAAATCTTGAAAAACTTCCGTCGTCTTGGCTGCACGGGGTAGCAACGCGGCCTAAGGCCGTCTTATCACGGTCCACGCAGCTCCCCCCCTCCACCCCCCTTGCCCCCGTCGGAGGTTCGAGTCTTCCCTGGGGCATGGATGTGTGTGTTGTCCTTGGCGTAAGTTAGTTTAAGATAGATTAAGTAGTGCGTAAGCTTAGGGACCGATGACCTCAGCATTTGGTCCCACAAGACCTTACCACAAATTTCCAAATTTTTCCGTCGCCTTCAAAAAGTTATTAATTGTTCAGTCAAAATTCTGAAACAAGGTGTAACATAATTTTCAGCCAATTTGTAGGGATGATTTCGTTATACCGCAATCTGATTTGGAAATTCTAATGGCAATGATAGTGCTTCCGCAAGCGCAACGGGAATTTATTTAAGAGTTTGTGAAGGACATAGATTAATTAATTCCGACCTCGAACGCTGTTGCAATAATGCATACTTGTTATTGAACTTCACCTTGTAGACGATACCTGTGCGAGACAATAAATTTGCTATGTGTATACTATAAAACTAAGTGGACGGAACAAGATTTTTTAAACCCTACCAATCAAAGACGAAATTTAA
Source organism: Schistocerca piceifrons (assembly GCF_021461385.2). NCBI lineage: Eukaryota > Metazoa > Arthropoda > Insecta > Orthoptera > Acrididae > Schistocerca > Schistocerca piceifrons. Next base: position 254,563,247 of record NC_060141.1, on the reverse strand, counting down.
GTTGAAGAAACTGATCTGCCGATGTCGTTGCTTCCAGATGTGTGCGTCGGCAACATGCATCTCTTCGACTTCCCTGACAGCTATAAACGTAACGAAAGGCTGCAGAGAAGGGAATGGTGTAGTGAAGAAAGTGTATTTCTTTCTGAAGCAAACAGTTAAAAGGAACCAGGTACTAGAGGAAACCAAGCACTGATGAAAACATAATTTATGCTGTGAATTCAAATACAGGAAACCTTCTAACACAATGAGAAGACGAACGCAAACTGTGTTGTAAATATATATTCTAATGTTCCAAACATTAATTACAATATAGGTAATTCCATGTGGATGATAACAATGTGTCGCAGGTGCTCTACAATAAATATCAATAATGTCTGCAATTTGGTATGACCAGGAAATAACACCACGACATTGTTCTTGCTGCTTTGAGTTGAGAGAGAGGAAGAGTGTAGAGGGCCAGCACCCGTGTTCACAGATGTGATAATCGCAGCTGTATACAGCTATCCGGTTGGCCACATTATTTCGAGCTGATCACAAAGCAAACCTGATTTTAGTTACAATTAAATATGCGATGCTAGAATTTAGATTGTATAAGGATGAGTCAAAACTAATACGATCAGCAAGAGACGAAACTAATATCCATGAAATGCACAGGTCAATCGTCAACCATGATGCAGTTTCGTAATATGTGGTGTTCACATGCATTCATCATGTAGGTGCCAGTTCAAGGAGTTAGGGATTTTAAGTGCACCATTGTACTTCATATATTCGCTAGGGAAATTCTTCATGAAAAATATAACAGGATTTGAGAAGAATAAAGGAATGAACGACCTTTATTACCCTAAACCAAAGACGCCAGTGGCTCGGAGAAAGAGTCCAATACACATTAACAAAACTATCTGATAAATGTCCTAATAATAAAATGTCTGAAAGGTAGCAAAGCAAGCTTTAAATGTAACCTAAAATCAGTTCTCCTGTAATACTCCTTACGTTCCATCATGGGCGAAAAGATCCCTGCCGAATATCGTGTGGGGCCCCCGGAGGACGCAGAAGTGCCACAACACTACGTTGCATGGACTCCACTAATGTCTGAAGTAGTGCTCCAGGGAACTGACAGGGTTGTCCATAAATCCGTAAGAGAACTAGGTGGTGGAGATCTCTTCTGAACAACAGCAAGTTGCAAGGCATCCTAGATGTGCTCAATGATGTTTATGTCTGGGGAGCTTGGTGGCCAGCGGAAGTGTTTAAACTCAGAAGAGCGTTCCTGGAGCGACTCTGTAGCAAATCTGGATGTGTGGGCTGTCGTAGTGTCCAGCTGGAATTGTCCAAGTCCAACGGAATGCACAATGGACATTCAATGGATGCAGGTGATCAGACAGGATGTTTACGTACGTGTCACCTGTCATAGTCGTATCTAGACGTATCAGGGGTCCCATATCACTCCAACAGCAACCCACACCATTACAGACTTTCCACCAGCTTGAACAGTGCCCTGCTGACATGCAGGGTTCACGGATTCATGAGGGTGTCTCCATGTCCCTACACGTCCATCCGCTCGATACAGTTTGAAACGAGACTCGTACGATCAGGCAACATGCTCCCACTCATCAACAGTCCAATGTCGGTATAGTCAAGCCCAGTCGAGGCGTAAAGCTTCGTGTCGAGCAGCCATCAAGGGTACACGAGTGGGCCTCCAGCTCCGAAAGCCCGTATAGATATGTTTCGTAAAATGGTTCGCACGCTGTCACTTGTTGATTGCCCAGCATTGAAATATGCAGCAGTTTGTGGAAGGTTTGACTTCCGTCACGTTGAACGATTCTCTTCAGTCGCCGTTGGTCCAGTTCTTACAGGATCTTTTTCCGGCGGCAGCGATGTCGGAGATTTATTGTTTTACCGTATTCCTGATGTTCACGGTATACTCGCGAAATGGTCGTACGGGAAAATTTCAACTTCATCGCTACCTGGGAGATGCTGTGTACCATCGCTCGTGCGCCGACTATAAAAACAAGTTCAAACTCACTTAAATCTTGATAGCCTGCCATTGCAGCACCAGTAACCGATCTTACAACTGGGCCAGACAATTGCTTTCTTATATAGATGTTGCCGACCGCAGCGTCGTATTCTGCCTGTTTACATATCTCTGTTTTTGAAGACACATGTCTATACCAGTTTCTTTGGCGCTTCAGTGTACATTTCATAAAATGACTCACTCTACATCATTTCGATTATGTATCGTTCAAATAATCTAGAGAACACGTAACTAACTAACTCCAAGTGTATGAAAGCACATGTTGAAGTCCGAGATCTGCATCGTCTGCCTGAAAACTACACGTCACGTAAAAGCCAAACCAAGAGTAGCTTCATATGCGACCATGCTGTTTAAAACTGAAATTTTCGTGAGCCGCACTTGATTGGCGCACACAGTTCAAAGACTTTGAAGATCAGTAGACCCTCAAGTACAGCTCCACAAAGATAAAATGTGTAGCCTCCCACAACTACGAATGGACTGAAACAGAAGTGTGGCCTAGGGTGCTCTTGTATGCTTACGAAAGAAGTCGGCGCGAATGCTGGTTGTGAACGTTCATCACATCCTCGAGTTAGAACGCTGCTCGTCGGTGAAGAGGACACTACGTCGGTTCAAACTAAACGTAATAAGGTTACTCTTAAGAGAAATGTTTCAGGTTATGTTCATAAATCTATTGTCTGTAGCTGCATGGTTATGTATACAACTATGTAAAAGTAAATCGTTTAATTTTGTTATCAATGAACTTGAAAATTTCTTTATCCATTTACTTCCAATTTTACTCTGAAGTCTAAGACACATTCGTACAGCCCTAGGCTACAGATACTTTTACTATACAGGGTGACTCATAAAAGTTTTCAAACTGACACGGCAAATCGGGCGTTCAACTAGGACCAGTAAACACATAGGAACCAGGGGTCGCAAAGGAAATCCGAGGCTACTAAATGGCGTTGCCGTTCTTTAGTGACATGCTACAAAAAGGACGCCCACTACAGGAGATGTTCAAAGTTTTTTTCCAGATGCATAGAGATATTCCTGACATCGACGCTGCATTTAACGGCGCTCCCCGTCTGAGATACCTGGTGTATTTTGAAGACATCCTGCCCACTGGGTCCTCCGGTAAGGTAACAGGTGTTTCAAGTACAAGGCCCTTCAGATACCCCCACAGCAAAAAATCGATATGGGACAGATCGGATAATCGTGGTGGCCTTGCGACTCACCCACAGCGAACAATCCTGCAGCCTGGAAAGGTTGCCTGTAGATGTGCCCTCACTTGTCTGCTGAAATGCACGACGGCTCCGTTGTGCTGAAAGCGAGTTCGGTGACGAGTAGGCATGGAAATATCATTGACCGTGTCCGGCAGAACCTCTCGCAGGAAAATAAGATACGCACAACAGCGAAGTAGGTCCAGGAGAATATACAGACCAATTAAACAGTCTTAGACGATGCCAAACCACACGTTAATGGAAAATTTGCATTGTATGGGATGCATCAGTGTAGAATATGGGCTCACATCCGCCCAAGTCTGCAGATTGTGAACGTTCATAACATCCTCGAGCTAGAACACTGCCTCGTTGGTGAAGAGGACACTCGTTCTGAAGGTTCGGTCTGCAGCGGATTCCTGCAGAAACCACCGTGCAAATCCTATGTGTTTGTTACAGTCCCCCAGTTCAGTGGCTGCACACGTTGGAAACAACCGGATGCAGTCCTTCGTAGTGTACACTGCGCCAGACGGAGAGCTGAGGGATGTCAGTGGCGTGGAATACACCTAATGTACTTATTGATGGCTTACGTTGCACCCTTTCGAGAACGCTTTCGTCCGCCGCAACTGTCTGTGTTGTTCGTTGGCGACCAGCATCAGACTTGTGCACATGGAACGAGACGGTTTCGCACAATCGGCGACGCAGGGTGGCCAATGTGTGGCACGACATCTTTGTCAGGATGTTTCACACGATACTATCACAGGCTTTCCATCTCTTGCAGTTGCTTAATACTTTACGTGTAGTTACCGGGACACTTCAGCATCACCACAATTCTTAGTAAGCGGGAAAACGCGGAACACTATCACAATTCTCCACTATATTCTTTTTATGAAATCTGCAAATTGAGGATAGGTGTCACGGTTCCCATCAGCCAAGGGCAAATGACAAGTAAATAAAATATAAAACTAGACTGAGGTTTCGCTTCCACTTCCTTGTGAGCAGATATTAAAGTCACTACAAAACTGTTCCGTGGGCATGCTTCGACCAAACGTTGAGAACGGAGTCATTTTCTTCCACTTATTTATGTTGTCTTATCTTACATGTATCTAGCGAAACTGATTAAAAAGAAACATTGATCCGTTCAAAAACACTTCGCTCACTTCTATTGACAAATAACGGCTGTTCTGCGTGTTAACCGCACAGAAAAGTATTCGCCCTTTAGGAAGCTAACGTATTCCCGAAACATTAATTTCAGTGTCTGATCTTATTGCAAAATATAAGGATTGTTGTGGCTTATGCGTCTCACACGGCACAGAGCGAGTGAAACAGAAAATTGTAAACTATAAACTCTAAAAATAGTAACGTGTCTCACAACTGAACAACATTCTGAGAGTGAATTATTAACTTCTAATATGGTAATTACATCTTACAGTGCTTTGATCATTTCGCGTTCTATTCAGAAGTGATTTTCAAATATGTTTCTTGATTTACGTATTCCTAACAATTTAAATTTGAACAGAATCTCTATAAAGCCAGTGAACTGATTGGTTTAATATCTTTTCCAATCTCTGAACGTCAGACTTCACTGGTACCGTCCATTAGCTAATGTTATTGACGAAGGCAGTGAAGCGTGATAGATGAGGCTGTTATGAGGAGCAAGCGGAAATTAGTTGAAAATTGCTTTGATGCAGCCTGTACTTTAAGAAGCTCCTCCGTTCGTAGACTTTAACTTAAAGCGTGGGTTTTAATTACTAAGGACATAACAAGCATTCATTTTGATGTCTTTTGTAACGCCAACTGAACAATTATATTGTCTGGATTTCAAAGAGCACGGTGAGCGAAAAGTTATCAAGAAGTTTTTTGTGGTAGCAAGTAGTTGAAAACAGAGGGATTTTTATGGTGCTCCGGAATAGTGATATGTGTTGCAATTGCTTTAATAAAAGATCGTAGGTCAGTGTACACAACGACCGTCAAAAATTAGTTTGAAATACTTATTAATCTACAAAGTAACAATATTGTTCAACATTAGTAAAGAGGTCAAAAGATACCAGTACATTCAACAAAATATTTTTGAAGTCTGTATTTGTACAGATTTCTGATTCACTTTCACGTGAAGATGATAGAGAGGATCTAATGACGGAAAAACTGTCTCCAGTAGTAATAGAAAACCTGTATGATCATCCTTAGATAAGGAATTGGTGAGTAATTAGATTTATTTTTAAATACGTCAGATTGGATTGATGCCATCCTCTTCCTCTTCTTGTTTTCTGTCGATCATCTTATCTCACCGTATTCGTAACATACAACGTCATCTGTGGTCCTTTTCACACTTTCTGATATTACTGTTCGACATGAAATTTTCTTCTGTAGTTCTCCTTCCAGAGATGGTTTAGCTCTTGTTAGAAGACTTCGAAATAAACCTTGGAGTGTACTTACTCATAGCACTAATAAGTTGCAATCCACTGCCTGACGTCAGCTGAGATAAAGAGACAAGTCTCACGTAATATTTTCTGGGCAGTACTATGAATTTAAAATGACTCATCGTGTCGAACAATGGACATTCGAGTGCATTGATCACCCAGTGGACTTATCCATTTACTTTTAAAAATATTATTCTGGAAGAGTTCTAAGAATGAACTTAGGTTCCTATACATATGAATATACAAATTAATATTCGAACATTGAGTCACATCTAAAAACACGATTTATTGACAAACAGCCAACACTGATTCAAAAAGCATCGTTTTCGTAGAACGCAACTAGCTTTTTCTTCCCACAAAGTAACGAGTGCTGTAGACAGGGGATGTCAAATTGATCCTATAGTTTTAGATATTCAGAGGACTTTTGACACCAGACGTATGAAGCAACTTCTAATCAAATTGCTTGCTATGGAGTATCGTCTCAGTTAGGTGACCAGATTCGTGATTTTCTGTCAAAGATCACAGTTCGTAGTAATTTACGGAAAATAAAACATAAATAATATCTGTCGTCCGTTAAAGAAGTGTTGTAGACCCACTGCTGTTCTTGATCTACATCAATGATTTAGGAAACAACCTGAGCAGCTATTTAGATTTTTTGCACATGATGCCCTCATTTTCAGTCTTATAAAATCGCCAGATGATAAAAATACATTGCAAAACGATTTATACAAGATACCTGTATGGTGCTAAATGTGGCGATTGTTTCCAAATAATGAAAAGTGTGTAGTCATCCACATTAGTACTACAACGAATCCGCTTAATTTCGGTTACACGATAAATCACATGCATCTAAAAGCTGTAAATTCAACTAAATACTTAAGTATTACTTTTACGAATGACTTACACTGGAACAACAACATAGGTAACGTTGTGGGTAAAGCAAATCAATGATTACGATTTATTGGCAGAACACTTAGAAAGAGCCACAGACTGCTTACACTACGCTAGTCCGTCGTCTTCTGGATTATTGCTATACATCTGGGGTCCACATCAAAGAAGATCCATGGAGGACAATGAAAGAGTTTAAAGAAGGGCAGCTTGTTTTGTGTTATCGCGAGATACGAGACAGAGAGCGATCCACCGGTATGATAGGTCAAATGGGGTGGCAAGCATTAAAACAAAGGCGCTTTTCATTGTGGCAGGATGTTCTCAAGAAATTTCGATCACCCGCTTTCTCCTCTGAGTGTGAAAATATTTTGTAGGCACCCGCCTACATAGGGAGTACTGATCATCGTAATAAATGCGAGAAATCTCAGTTTGCACTGAAAGATTTAAGTGTTCGTTCTCCCCTCGCGTTGTTCGAGAGTGGAACGGTAGAGTAATACACTACTGGCCATAAAAATTGCTACAACAAGAAGAAATGCAGATGATAAACGGGTATTCATTGGACAAATATATTATACTACAACTGACATGTGATTACATTTTCAAGCAATTTGGGTGCATAGATCCTGAGAAATCAGTACCCAGAACAACCACTTCTGGCCGTAATAACGGCCTTGATACGCCTGGGCATTGAGTCAAACAGCGATTGGATGGCGTGTACAGGTACAGCTGCCCATGCAGCTTCAACACGATACCATAGTTCATCAAGAGTAGTGACTGGCGTATTGTGACGAGCCAGTAGCTCGGCCACCATTGACCAGACGTTTTCAATTGGTGAGAGATCTGGAGAATGTGCTATCCAGGGCAGCAGTCGAAAATTTTCTGTATCCACAAAGGCCCGTACAGGACCTGTAACATGCGGCCGTGCATTGTTCTTCTGCAATGTATGGTTTCGCAGGGATCGAATGAAGGGTAGAGCCACGGTTCGTAACACATCTGAAATTCATCCAAAAAAATGACGTTTTGCTATTCGTGCACCCAGCACGTCGTTTAGTACACCATCACAGGCTCTCCTGTCTGTGATGCAGCGTCAAGGGTAACCGCAACCATGGTCTCCGAGCTGATACCCCATGCTGCTGCAAACGTCGTCGAACTGTTCGTGCAGATGGTTGTTGTCTTGCAAACGTCCCCATCTGTTGACTCAGGGATCGAGACGTGGCTGCACGATCCGTTACAGCTATGCGGATGAGATGCCTGTCATCTCGACTGCTAGTGATACGAGGGCGTTGGGATCCAGCACGGCGTTCCGTATTACCCTCCTGAACACACCGATTCCATATTCTGCTAACAGTCATTGGATCTCGACCAACGCGAGCAGCAATGTCGCGATACGATAAACCGCAATCGCGTTAGACTACAATCCGACCTTTATCAAAGTCGGAAACGTGATGGTAAGCATTCTCCTCTTTACACGAGGCATCACGACAACGATTCACCAGACAACGCCGGTCAACTGCTGTTTGTAATGAGAAATCGGTTGGAAACTTTCCTCGTGTCACCACGTTGTAGGTGTCGCCACTGGCGCCAACGTTGTGTGAATGCTCTGAAAAACTAATCATTTGCATATCACAGCATCGTCTTCCTGTCGGTTAAATTTCGCGTCTATGGCACGTCATCTTCATGGTGTAGCAATTTTAATGGCCAGTAGTGTAACTTGAAAGTGGGTCAATGAACCCTCTGCCAGGCACTTACTTCAGCGTAACCATGTAGATGTACATGCGCACAGTATCTCACCGAAACGCTAAGACCTTATGGCCACCAAGAGAGGAAGAGTGCGAGAAAGAAAAAGGAGTGAAAACTAAATTATATCCAGTTGTGCAACAGAGATGTTATGTCTGGGTGGGAGACCTCGGAGTAAATAAAACGATGACCTCGTGTTCTGACGGACAGGGACCTTCGAGTATTAAGGAGGGTGGCTGTAAAAAAAATTACATGAAATCAGCAGACGGCATCACTCGTGAGTTATATAATGCACCAGCAGTCCATATAACACAGTAAATGGAAGCAGGGAGTTAAAAAATCAGTGTCCAAATCCATTTCTCGAGATGTGGGACAATATTTACTTTCAATCAACAGTTATTGGTTTCCAGTCTTTCCTCTTTTTTCGAACGAAGCGAAGTAGCACAGGAGCTAAGTGAATATTTTGGCGTTCTAGTGATGTAGAGCTGAAGCCTCCAAATGAGCGTTCACGTTTATTCTTAACATGATTTCCAGAAATTATCGAAGGGAAGGCTGATGTATGTACTTTCCTACAGTTGATTTCCTGCACTGTATTTTCCAATTGACGTTTATACTTTTCCTCTGGATGGGATCTTAAACCCTAATCATGCCCTCACAGTCTCCTTTATATATACACGATGACAACATTTCCGTAGATAATTTTCCATAAGTGTTGACCACTGCGCTAATTTACAGATTCGAGTGCTGTTACTGGGGAGAGTTTGCTTCGGACTGAAGGATCTTTCACGTGTCCAAACTTTGTGCGTGCCTTAGGGTTTCCTCTGCCAACTTTTTATTATCTAACTTCCAGGTACGAAGGGATCGAATGTTAAATTTACTGGCCACGTTTGAACGCAGGAAGTGGAAGAAACTTTTTTTCTCTGAGAGTCAGAAACCGCACCATTGTCCTTTTATTGATACGTGGTATTCCATGGTAAACCAATATCGTCACTTATGCCCCGTCTTCTTTTGTATCTTCTCTAGTATCTCTTGTCCTTTTATTGATACGTGGTATTCCACGGTAAACCAATATCGTCACTTATGCCCCGTATACTTATGTATCTTCTCTAGTATCTCTTTTCCGCTTTGTTATTCGCTTGACAAATAAAATTTTACCTCGTATTATGTCTGTTCCTCCACAGTGGTGATTACTGCACGCTCAGAGAGAGAGAGAGAGAGAGAGAGAGAGAGAGAGAGAGAGATGCTAGAAATAAGAATCAAAAACAGAAAATACTCATGTCAGCAGATAGTAAGAGATATTCATTGTTTTATTTGAAGGATGTAGTGTTTTACGAAAGGCTCGAATGAGGTTTAATAGAGATACAAGAAAGGAAAGACTTATTCATAGAAATAAATGTTTTGCTGCAAAACATAGTCACAGAATTGTGATGGACGTTAGTGAAAATAAGGCGTAGTGCTTAACTGTTATGCCTCAGAGACATATAACAGCCCTTATCTGTGGAAGATAAGAGTCAGTCAAATGCAAAAAGGTAATTTCTGTTCCACCAAAATGGGCCAATAATATTCACGTTGTTCAAGTAACTTACGGGTATTCAGTCGGGTCACTTCGTTGACAGCCGCCAGTATTTCGACATGAGCACTCAAGGCATAACTGCAGCAAGCAATCGCTGTGGAACAAATTTAAAATCTCGGTTATCAGTGAAACTCCGCTAAGGTAATATTTAGACCAGCGCCATCTCAAATCCTACATGACCAACGTCGCAAGTTATCGATAGTGAAATCAATAAACAAGTGACGTAGCATAAACACTGTCACTCTCCTACTTGACAAGGGAGAGAGCAGGACACCATGCACAATTTAAACAAAAATTACGAATTTGCATGTCTTACAATGTTCACGTTGTCCACGTTAACGTAACTTCGGCTAACGTTATCTGTATGTTCAGATTTCTTTATAAGAAAGAGTATTTCTATAGCCTTATCACATTCAACGTGACGTCATGAATATGATATTAGTTTCTCACAGTAATTCAGTAGGATCAAACTGACTTTGTAGAAGAAAAGTTAAATATGGGACGTAATATTTACAATTCTTGAACAGTCACCAAGAACAATCACAAGAAAACGGAGACACAAGCTTGTAGGTCACAAAGATTTATTACACACATCTCCAAAACACTTGTACAAAATGTTTTACAAAACCGGCTTTCCAATAACAAGGATAATCAAAGCCCTTACACAGCCTTTACATGACTACATAGAATGAAACAAGTAAAGATTCTTCCTTTTCAATTAAACAAATAGACCGACCCCAATGAATATGAATGACAATTGTAATATCCCACAAAGGTAACAGAAATTTACCGGAATAAAATCCCCATAGGTGTATTAAGCAACAGTATCGGAAATTTAATAACAACTTGTTAAAGAGCTATTTCAGCAATGGGAAGCTTAGTCCATTAAATAGAACAACGGAATTTCACTAATAATATAATTACTATGCCACAGAACTCACTTTTGGAATTACTTCCAAGTATAACACCAAATATGTTCAAAACAGTTATTTCAATAGCCACTTTAAATTGTATGCAAAAGCGGGTACACTCCGGCAGATAACCCACACAAATGCAAGATAAACCAATTACCGGGAACAGGGGACGCACCTTGCTGCAAATCGAATACCTTAACGAGAGAAATCTCCAAATAATAGAGAAAAATACTCAACTTCTGTTAACTACTGGGGCGATCAGCGACATTGACAGGATACAATCAAGTAGCGTGGAGTGTCACCAAAACGTAGCTGGCCGATCTAACGGCGTCCAAACACATTTCACCCAAGGCGCTGCCCGCTGTATCGGTCAATCCGACTGGTTCTGCCCGCCGCTGATAGTGCGCTGGAACATTTTAAAAATAAAACAAGGCCAGACAACCAAACCGAAAGATGCAACGAAACCACTCCAATTTCAAGGTTATGTCCCCTTTAAATTTAACACCCTTAACAGAAAGAAAATCTCAAGTAAATGACATAGAAACTTACTCATTTCTTACAGTCCATAATTCAAAATTTTTACAGCCAGCCCAACCCATTAACGAGCATAAAGTGACGAGGGTTAATGGCCTGCCAAACCAAGAATAATCGAATTCAAACACTGTTTCCGGCTTTGAACACAAATCACAATCAGATTATCACCAATACCACTTCAAAGAAAATGGCGGGTGCCCACCGTTAGGTAGCAGCAAGCGACTAGACTCCACATGGTGTACATAGGCATCCATCATCAAGTCGTACAATATAAGTTCTTGCTAGCACATTGGAGCCCATCACCACCAGTCCGACCCCGACTCACTTCTCAAATCATAACACGGCGCCGCGAGCAACCAGCGCTCCACGTAACGCTCACTGCGAGACTCCACAACACAACCTACACCTATATCACGGGCAAGCACGACCTCTAGCGCCCCGTAGTGGGAAACCAAGACTAACATCGCTGGAAGCGCCGCGCTTAAATAGCGGCCGGAAGAGGAAAACCGAAGAGAATAGGTAGACAAGATTTGGCGGAAGTTATTTATAAAGAAAAACGTTAGATTTATTTTTTAAAATGTACGCTCTTTGCACCAGAACTCTCATGCATATATTACTGCTATGTGAAACACTATACCACTTGTAATCGATTCTCATCCGGCGCATCCATCACCACCTCCTCCCCGACACCAAATGTGGCTTTCGACCGTCCTTCTCTGCCGATGACAAACTCCTACGCCTCGCTCATCTCATCTCATCTCATCTCACCTCATCTAATCTCCTCTCCCTCCAGCTTAACTCCCATCGCTCCACCATTTTTGTCTCCCTCAACCTCGAAAAGGCCTACGACTGTGTCTGGCATCCCAGTCTCCTGTTTAAACTCCAGACCTACACCTTTCCTGTCAACTACATCCATCTGATGGCCTCCTTCCTCTCTCGCCGCCCCTCCTGTGTTACCATCCATAATGTCAATTCCTACACCTTCTACCTGTCTGCAGGTGTGCCGCAGGGCTCTGTCCTCTCCCCTCTCTTCTACCTCCTGTATGAGGCAGATATGTTCCAACCCCCCTCCAGTACACCTCTTGCAGTATGCCAATGACACCGCATTCCTTGCCCTCGCTCCTACCCTCCAACGGTCCCAACGCCTTCTCCAGAATCACGTTGACCTATTCTGCCGCATGGTGTAACCAGTGGTTCCTTAAAATCAATCCTTCTGAGACCCAGGCAATCATTGTAGGTCATACCACTCGCTCCTTCCGGCTCCTGGATTTCTCCCTTACCATCTGCGCCTGTCCTGTCCACCTGTCCCCCACCCTCACCTACCTTGGCCTCACCATTGACCATCACGTCAACTGGATCCCTCATCTCTGATCCATCCAATCCAAAGCCACAACTGCCTCTGAGTCCTCAAACTCCTCCCTGGCTGGACATGGGGGTTGCACCCCTCTACCATCCTCCACACCTATGAATCCTTAATCCGTCCCATACTCTGTTATGCCAGTCCCACCTGGATATCTGTCCTCCCCCCCCCCCTCCGAAAAAAATTCTATAAGTCCCTCCAGATCATTGAGCATCATGCACTCGGCCTTTCCTTCCGTATACGCCTCCCTTGCCCCACGTGGATCCCCTGTGACCTCATTCGTTTCCGCCATCTCTCGAACATCTCCATATACTCTATATCTCCTGCCATCTTGACCCCCTCACCCCGTGGTTGCCCTCTCCTCACCTGTCCCAACCCCCTGCCACGCCTTCACTGTTGTCCCCCCTACCCTCCATCCCTATGCCCTTCATCTTCTTTCCCAAGGTGGCTTCCATCAATTCCCCCTCCTGGATGATGTCCTCTCTCCCTCCATTTATCCCTCCTATCAACTCTGATTCTCACCCCCCCCCCCTCCTTTCCTCTGTTCTTTCCCTGGGATCCCACTTCCCCCTTCCATCCTCTTTTCTCTCCATTTACCCTCTCCCTACCTCCCTGCTGCCCCCTCAAGTCCTTTTGTACTCCCCTCCTCTGCCTTTCCACACTCCCTGTCGTCTCTGCCTAGTACCCCCCCCCCCCTTCTTGTGGGTCCTCGTCCTCCATCGGCTCCTAACCCCCCCCCCCCCCACCCTTCGATTTTCCTCTCCTTCCCCCCTCTTTTATTTCCCCATCATGTGTCCAGCTTCCCCCCACCTGCCCTGAGCAGTGGTATGTCATATTTGCCTACTTTTTAGTGCAGTGTTCAAGTGAATGTTTCGTCTTTCCAAAGTGCTGCGAACAAAAATCATGCTGTCGCTGGGTGTGAATGTTATATCTCTTGCGAACAGAAACCAGACTTTCGCCGTGTTTTTTTAATTGTCTATTATTTTACATGTCTGCTCCATATGTATTTTATTAGCATCATCATCTCTTTTTTTCTATGTTTTAAGTCCCAAGTTTTTTTCCGCCATATTACCATTTATGACTCCGATTTTATCGCCTGTTTTTATGGTTAATTATCTTCATCTTTTTAAAATAAATTCTGTAGGCTGAAGAGCGGCATACTAAGCTGCTGACAGCCCAGCCCCCTTCGGGGGGGGGGGGGGGGGGGAGGAGGAGGAATCGAAACCCAAGAAAAGAGAGAGAAAAAAGGCACCGTATCACCAGGACCAAAGAAACAAGGCAGCTGGCTTACGTAATGACTTCGGATACCCAGAAGAAGGACCGAGAGTGTTACAGTGCCAGACACTGACGGGTGAGGTGCAGCAGCCCAGGAGATTTGTGTTGGATTTGTATGTCTTTGCGGAAACTTATCGAAGAGCTACTTTGTGATGTATAAATTCAGCTTCATGCTGTCTCTCCGTTGCACACTTTGCTGGGTTTGCAGCGCGGTCTGACGGCCTTTCCTACTATCGGTGATGCGGCTCAGAGCTATAGACACTGGTCAAAAGCAGATCTCGACATCATGCTGCTACGCCTGGTGTGTACCTTCACCGCTGCTCTGCGGCAGAAAGGCTTTTGCGGTAGCAGCTCTTCAGTATCTCTCCAGTGGGCTGAGCCATACGAGAGGGCTTGGCTTATCCCCGTGTTTTCAGCGATACTGACGGAGTGATCTGATGGAAAAAGATAGTTTTGTCTCCCCCTGAACTGCGGGATGCTGGTTCTTTCAGCCGCGTGTAGGGTTATGATGCTACGTTGCGTGTTGCAGTCGACCGAATTTCGTTCAGTGTTGACCAAAGTGTTCTGGCGATGGGATTCTGGCCCTTGTGTTTCGTTCCCGTTAAGTCTTAATTATTATATTATGTTTACTTGACAGTACCTTTTTCGTAACATAGATTGAATTTATGATTACATGGTGCCGCAAGAGTGAGGTTTAAATGTCGGTTAATTACTTTAATAGGCCTGGCGACAGTAAATTACAGTAAATGTCCAGCTGCCCTGTGTCGGTTTCGAGAGTTTACCAGGGACTAGTTCAATCATGCCATGCGAATGTAAATTACATTGACTTACGTAATATATTTAAATGAAATGTAATATCATTTCTTGTTATTTACTGTCATTCGAATGGGTTAATTTTAGGTGGTGCCAATTTTTTTCGGCCAGAACTAGTTGCACACAACCGTTAGTTGGACGGCCTTTGTATCGTTTAGGTGGAGCGCTCTGTTTGCATATGCGAGGATTGGTCTATCGTGGACGGTCTCGTAGCTTATCTCACTTCTCGCGCGTTGACGTGTCTGTTCTCATTAGGGCCACGAACCTGTGTTGTGGTTCCGTGTCACGCGGCCACTGTTACTGACGCTTGTGTGTGAATCGTTCCCGGGCTTGCTGATATCCGCTTTACATCTTAAACACCTCATGTGATAACCTGTACTTTTCTATTGTATTCTGGCCAACATTGGAAGTTCATGCACAACTTCAGCGTCAAATAGATTGTAATCTGCATCTGTCTGTCCTTTCCAACTGTGGGCTAGTTACGACGCATCGTCGTACTGTCGAAGTGTTTGGCCGCACTTTGGGGGTGGTCGTCTGATCAGTAGCTTGTTTATTTTGTAGCTGGCTGACTGTCTGTCGAGGATGAGTTTTCTGAAGTTATGATTTTCATATCTTTTAAATCCTTTGTTTTTTGAATGTCCAAAAATTCTGTGATTAATTATGACTGTTTAAAAGGAGAGTTTTTGGTCTTACTGTTATCGCTATTTGGGCGTAACATTCTAGCGCTCCAAAGGTTAATAATTTTGAAATTGAAATCTGGTTACTAATTCAGAAGTTATTTAACATTTGTGGTTCTGCGTCTTATTATTTAATAGTCAGATTTTCTTGTCTTAGTCAGTTTTTGTGACTGAATTTGGTTTCAGGAATTCAGTTATTCAAATTCACAGTCTGACTGACAGTTCATTATCTGTACTGTTAAAGACACTTTGGGCTTAGGATTTTAATCATTTTGGAATTGAAATTTGGTTTTTAATAATGAAGTTATCTCTCAGTTCTATTGCTTATTGTTTCAAATAAGGTTTTCTTGTTTTACTATTAACCGCTTTTGGACATTCCATCTTTATTACTGTTAGATTCAGTTTTGGTGATTGTTACGGATTTCAGATTTTCAGTTCTTTAAATTTACAATTCACTATCATTACTATTAACGCCACTTTGGGCCCAACAATCATTTTGGAATTGAAACTTGACTTTAGTCCTTTAGTTATCTAGGTAACTGCTTCGTTAAAATTCTGAATTTGTGTGAGTGTACAACTCGCTAGTTCTGATCGTTGTCGCAATTCTGGGCGAACAGGACTGAGTTATGTAATGATGTAATGTCTGTATTACAGCCCAGTAATTAGAATTTGAACGCTTGTGTTGTGATGGAAACGTTATTTAGTTAAGACAATACAGGACTGTGTGTGTGACTATGAATGCTGCTGCCTTTGTAAGTTTACCTCGCTCAACCCTCCTCTCACAGCCACGCTTGCTTCTCCTTTTGTTGCTGACTTTTATCATTTAACTTAAACTGACGCATATCACTTTGGGTCGTCCTCCTTGGTCGCTTCTCAGACGTCACGAATCTAGTTGGGGATGATGACCCTTAGCCAAGAATAGAAAAGCGCTGAGAAGTCACCCATGTTCTCCGTATGAAGCCCTTACCACTGCTAAAGCATTTTTTCAATGATTTCGGTACACTGCTAGTGGAATTTAGATTCTTCAATTTTTACTGTATTTTGCCTGCTTCTGTTTCCGAATCAACATTTTTTTTTCTAATCTCACAGATATGTGCTGCCGAACTTACCTTCATGCAAATATTTTCTGCACTGTCCAACTGTTCCTAAAATTTGTTCTATATCATTCTGTCCTTTACGTAATAGTAATTTCAGTAAAGTGTAACAGAAGGCTCTGTTATACTTGATCTGCTTGACTGTTGTGTATTTTCAAAACGATATTAAGCTCTCTTTTTTACGTTTTGCTTTTTAAAATTAACTGCAGTATTTTTCAATTATCTCTGTTATAATGTTAGAAATGGCAACACGTCGATCTGAGGCGTCTTGTCGGGGTCCGCTCGGCTCCCCTCGATGGATGTTCGAGTTCTCCCTCTGGCATGGGTGTGTGTTGTCCGTAGCGGAATTTAGTTTAAATTAGACTAACGAGGGGGCGTACTGGGAGGTGCATCGAGTTATGAGCTCCCACTTCGCCTGCTTATAGTGTGGGTAGGCACCTATCACACCCTAAAATTGCAGGTGCAACTGCAGCCTCGTTTTTGAAATATTGCCTGTTAAAGTTTGGGCAGTTCTTTATATACAGAAAAGTTTCACTATTGTGGCGAGTGAGCGAGTAGCAGAGTGGCAAGCGAGCGAGACTACCGTCCAGGCGACCCTGGTCCGAGACCCATCTATGTTACTTTTCTTTTCTTATTGTTTTTTCAAATCTTTATATTAATTTATAATCACTCATGAAAATTTTGTCAAGAATTGATTAAAAATAATTACAAGCCTCTATAAATCAAACTTACAAATTGAATGTCACATTTTGTTTCAATACTTTGCGTTTTCTATTTTAACAGGAAATTAACCGTAATTAAAAGGTTAGCATACATAAATTTGCCTCTTTACTTTAAAATTCAGAGACGTTGTTAATATATTTTTTCGAAAAGAGTCATAAACCCGTCACACAAATGTTGAGTCAGAGTCGTAGAAAATTTTATACCTGTCAGATCGTTGACACGTCGTCGCGCCTAATCCTGTTTATGGTCAGTGACAATTGGATTTCCCCTGTTTGTACCTGTCGTTCGACGAATAAAGGGACTCTACTGCATGTGTACGTGAGGAGCGACGGTTGTAACTGCCAAATAAACGTTTCTCGTCAGTTGAAAGCTTGACTTTGGAGTGTGCAGACGTTTATCTTTTAAAATGTAGCAAAGTGCAAGTTGTTCACGAGTTGCCAGTGAGTGAAATTTTGACAATATTGAACATTATTAGGTGGAAGACTTAGGAGGTCTTTCTTGGGCCCCACCTAACAATGAATAATGGCAGGAGTTAACAGGCGCAATGCACTGTCTACGACAGTTACTTATCAAAAACAACTTTATCCTGGAATCAGTGAGCTCCAACATCAGCGAACGATCTTCATTAACCGACAGAGAAATGTTCGAACGATTTCAATGATATTCACGGTCCAAGAAATGTTATTTTCCGACAGTGAAGAGGTTGCGAGTCCTTCCGAAGCAAGCCACGACGAAAGTGACGCACGGAAAAAACAAAAAATAGAAATAACACCTATTTCTTCGGATTCTAATGAAAAAGATGGAGATCAGCAGACCACAATGCCATATGCAGTGAAAGTCAAGGCCGTGGAGATGGCAGAACTTCATCTAACGTGGTCATTGAAAACATTACAAAAACATTTAACAAGATTATTGAAAAGCAAGTGGAGATTCCAAATCGCAGTAGTAGGGACGCGAAATGATAAACTGTAAGAAATCAATTCGTATGTGTATGACAGGTTTATCTAGGCGAGAGACCAGAGAGCAGACCTAGTAACAACACGGATGCTCAAACAATAGGCAATGGCTGCTGCTTTTCAATTTCTGGATGGAAATTTTGACTACAATGCGTCGGAATCTTGGGTTCGTCGCTTCAGATCGATGCATCGGATATCTCAACGGCATGTAACAAAATATGTCAGCGAGAAAGACAAGAGAACTTTGGACGAGCTTCTGGAAATCACTACGAAATATAAGCAGCAGACAAGTAATATAATCACGATATTCAACCCTGATTATATCATAAATACAGATCAAACAGGATGTGAATATAAAATAAGCAGCAGGCGCACTTTGTCCCACAAAGGTGAAAAAATTACCGAAATTGCTTTGGGACAAATAACTAACTTGATGCACTCATATACTGAGCAATATGCAATCACATTGTCTGGAAAACTGCTGCCTAAACTGTTTGTTTGCCTGCAAGAAGTGTCTGGAACGTTCGGCCCCCAAGTCCGAAAAGACGTTGATGGATATATGGAGAAATACCCGAATGTTCACATCACATCGACAAAGTCCGGAAAACTGCATAAACAAACGTACAAAGAGTTTTTGGATGAAGTACTTCAACAATACGTGGAAAATAATCAATTCCTCTACATCGGTGACTCGTGGGGTGGCCAAACCTCCACGGACTTGCATCAAGTGAAATTCAACAATGAAGATGGCCTACCAACTTGTACTCTATCAGTGATACCACTGCGATGTACACCGTTTTGTCAGCCATGCGATGTATATTTTTATCGCCAAGTAAAGAACTACATTCGCCACTAACAAACGCTCCGTACCTATTGCAACACAACATAGAAATCACGTCCAGGGAGGACATGGAAAAATCCATTCTCTGGTGCATGACCTACTGCAGGCTCCGATGTATAAAAATATGATAAGGTAAGAGAATAAAGCATTATTTTCAGTTTTCGGACAGCTTGCTTGGATTTTCACATATACTACATGTTCATCGTTAATATTGTTACAGATATGCCTGGCGTTGCGAAGCTAGATCCATCAGAAAAAGAAGTATTACATAACGTTAATGCAGTGGCGTTTCCTGCGAACTTGAGAAAATACAGGTGCGATTGCGTCGAAAACGAATGTGCATTCGTACAATGGTCGTCGTGTCGAAAGTACAAAAGTTTAGATTGTTTTTATGACAAGTATCATCCGTCGGAATGTACTAGTCAAAATACAGGAAATATCGATATACTTTAAATTAAATGAAACATATTTTCAATCCCTCATCCGTTGGTATTTTTTTAATATTTCCTATCTCAATAGAACAAAATTAAAAATACAACGAAAAAAATTGAACAATAATAAAATATTTCAAGGAATTACATTACGGTTAATTTCCTCTTAAAATAAAAAAAAACGGAAAAGATTGGAACAAAATTTGACATTAAATGTGTAAATTTGATATATAGAGGCTTGTAATTCTTTTTAATCAATTATTGCGGAATTTTCATGGTTAATTATGAATTACAACAGGCATTTGACAAAAAAAAGAAACAAT